>NC_058060.1:26905304-26927804 GCF_020085105.1 Siniperca chuatsi
TAAATTAGCGGCAGCTGTGCGCGCGGCCGTGCGCGCTCCCGACAGACTGCGAGGAGAGACACGATGGTAAATAAACTTATTGATTATCTTATTATTGTTTTTATTTCTACTTTAACAGTTTGAAGATTCTGAATCTGAGTCAGCTGATAAACTTCCGGTTTCCTCAGAGTTTAACACAGTTTTGTGAAACTGTTAAAGATTATTGATCCGTTTAACTTTGAACAAAACTTTATTCCGAGTGTTGAACTTTAACAACAATAATATCTTAAAATGCTGACACATTAATGACTCGAATTCATTAATTAAAATAAATCAGATTAAAGTTTCTGCTTCCTGTGGACTCTGTGTGTCACTCAGCGCGGCCTGCAGCGCCCCCTGCTGCCGTCTGCAGGAAGTGACTCAGCAAAACAAAACCTGCTGTTAAACTGAATCTGCATTAAAAAAGCTTCCAGAGTTTATATTATTATTATTATTATTATATGTTAAAAGGAGGGAGGGAGGGAGGAGGATCTGTTGTGTAACTGAATGTAAAGGTTAAAGGACCGCATCGTGTTCTCGGGGTTCTTGTTAGAACAGCAGCGTTCTCCTACTTCCTGAACATTATCAAACTCCTCATTTCATTGGTTGAAACGTCTCTGTCATCCACTGAAGCTCCTTAAGTCTTAAATCGCTCTGAAATTAAATGCAGTTTGGTGCACTGAGGTTTATGGAAAAAGAGATTTAATACAAAATCTTCATCTGATTTATGTTTAATTATTTTAATATTGACGACAGGCAGGCAAATTATGATGTCATGATATTTTCAAAATAAATGGTCAGAAATGATTAAATGTCAATTTATCAAAAGAGAAAGTTTTCATAAATAAAGACATTACAGGTCACTGTGTGTGTGTGTGTGTGTGTGTGTGTGTCAGATGGAGGTGAAGGTGGAGGACTGTCTGATCCGTGGAGACTCGTCTGATCTGGTTTCTGTGCTTCACTATGAAGGACTGACCAGCACCACACTCACCAGGCTGGACCAGGTGGTTACCAAGGTAACGGGACAGGGTGGTCACCATGACAACAGCTGCGGGCCTGTGTCTCAGCCAGAGTTCAGTGTTTTTACCTGCTACATCACCATGGCAACTGGTGCCGAACACCTGGCGGCTCCGGACGAGGTTCTGCTCGGAGAACTGACTCTGAGGGAGAACGTCATACGAAACCTGTCGAGCCGCACAGTTGCCATGGGAACCTTCGTGCATTCAGTCGGCGATGCAGAAAATCTGTAATATCAAATGAAGGCAAAACGAGTAGAAACCAGCATTCATCAGTGCTGATCATGTGACTGCAGGTACATGAGGTGGGTGTGTCGGGAACCCTCCCAGCATGCACTGGGGCAACAGATTCGTGGACAGAAGTCTCATTGTGTGTGTTCCTGTGTTGTTACACACTTTGATCTCTGTTGAACATTAGAAATGAATATTAATGTGTTCGGACTACGAGAGATGTCGGTGCGTGACTGGAGGAAAGTTTAATCATACACCTGCGGTGAAAATGAAACTAAAATCTCTTAAAAAGCAGCTCGAAACAGTTTTCAGCGAACTGAGCTGCAGTTATTTACGTTTTATTGATCAAGTGAGAAATTCCCATTTCAATGTCAAATAAAATTTTCTGGCTCATCTTTTAGTTCCGTTCATTTATTTTTGAACTACATTTGGTTTGGTTCATTTTTAGTGTACAAGCGTTGATTTAGTTGTAAATGTAATCATGTATATGTGTATAAGTCATTATGATTATTAGTATTAAATTATATTGATAATTGTGATAATTACACCAACAGACCAGAACGATTTCTCAATAAGCCGCATGTTCTCTTCTCAAATCATAATCATATCAACACTCATTCATTGTAAATCTAAGAAAGCCAAACATTTGTATCTGAAAATGACTTCCTGTTTGAGGTTCGGTCCTCATCCAGCTGACCGTCAATGAGATTCTGCAGGTTTGGGTTTAAGGACTTGTTGCTACTGCGACGAGTTGGCCACTGTCCAGGGTGTACCCTGCCTAAGGCCCAAAGTCACTGGGATAGGCTCCAGTCACCCGCGACCCCTAACGGGACCAAGCGGTAGAAAATGGATGGATGGATGGATGGACTTGTTGCTATGACAACAGTTCCAGATTAACTTTAATGCAGCTTCGAAGAACCAAAAAATCCAGACTTCTGTCAGATCATCAACATTGTGAACTGATACCTGGGACCCTGAAGTGTTTGCTGTTTATTTGTCGTTTGTTGTTTCAGGATCTGCGTGGATCCAGTTTCAGCAGAGTTCTGGTTGTGTTGAAGTCTTTAGAGATTCTGTCAGAGAACAGAGACGACCGGCAGACGCTAATCGACCACGGACTGACTGCTAAAGTAATCTGTTAAACAGTAATCTATGAAAGTCTTTTGTAATATGACACCGTCTAAAAATGTATAATTGTAATATATAATCTCTTGAATTGATGTTGATCTACTAAGAAATCTGTAATCCACTAAACTATTCTGTTATCTATAAATAATATTTAATCTACTAATCAGTGATTGACCAAAGTAGTATGTAAGAAATCTATAATCCACTATAGTACTCTGTAATGTGAGAAAGTGATCATTTATCATCTAAAGTAATCTGTAATCTGATTCATTCTAGTCTTTAGTAATCCACTATAAGTAACTAGTCTGATAACAATAACATAATTTAATGATACAACAAAATCTAAAGTAATCTACTGATATCATAAGTAATCTGTAACTTGTTTACTGGTTTGATTACCTGATTCGTAATGATCTATGTAATAATAATAATAATAATAATAATGTAACTTGATCATCAGTAGAATTGATTGCGGTGTTTGTTGTTTGGTTGTTTATTTATAAACAGTCAGTGTTTGATCTTCACTTCCTCCGTCAACTGTCAGCTGTTTGTTTGTTTAGGTGGTGGTGTGGTTCGAAGCCGTCCATGACCTGCTGACCTCTGACCTCCAGAAGAACTCCGCCCCCCTGCTGAGCCTCGCTGAGGAGTTCTATGACTACTTCCTGGTGAGGAGCATGCTAGGAAATGCAGTCTCCTGCTGGTTAAACATACTGAGTTAAAAATATGGTTCCACTGAATAAATTCAGGGTTTACAAGCCCTGCCCACTACCCCACTTTAGAGGTGACCTCACACTGTTTTAGCCAATCACGACTCACCTGCCAGTCGCTCCAGTTGAAGTACAGTCACGTTACTCTTCTGTCCAATGAAATTGCCCCCTAGCCCCAAAACAGGATGTGATGTCGCCCTCATGAGCCACAGCTATCTTGACACCTTTTCTGTGAGAGACTCTCGAGGCAACACCAGGGTCACATGGTCAACAGAGGTAGCCAAATTAGCACTGGAGCTAATCTGCTAGCCTGTTTTTTGTCAGCTGACCACCATTGGCTTTGGAAACTTTTATTACAATTTTATACAATGTTGTACAATTTTCTCTTATATAAAACATAATGGTTGGTGGTTTGACTTACATAAAAGTAATAATACTGCAGTGTAAAAATACTCCATTACAAGTCCATAAGTCCATTTAAAGTCAGCAAAATTTACTTTAAGTATCAAACGTAAAAGTGCACATTATGCAGAAAAATTCTTTGAGAGTGTATAAGCTATAAATTATTTGGTTAATATTATTGATGCACTTGTAGCTGGTCGAGCTCTTTTTACTACTGTGTATGTATGTGTACATACTGAGTAGTTAAATCTGGTAGTCAGAAGCACATTACAGTAGTCAGAAGGACATTACAGAAGGTCGTTACGGTAGTCAGAAGGACATTACGGTAGTCAGAAGTGCGTTACAGAAGGGCATTACGGTAGTCAGAAGGATGTTACGGTAGTCAGAAGGTCGTTACGGTAGTCAGAAGGGTGTTACAGTAGTCAGAAGGGCATTACGGTAGTCAGAAGGATGTTACGGTAGTCAGAAGGGCGTTGCGGTAGTCAGAAGGATGTTACAGAAGGTCGTTACGGTAGTCAGAAGGATGTTACGGTAGTCAGAAGGTCGTTACGGTAGTCAGAAGGGCGTTACAGAAGGTCATTACAGTAGTCAGAAGGATGTTGCGGTTGTCAGAAGGGCGTTACAGAAGGTCGTTACATTAGTCAGAAGTGCGTTACAGAAGGGCGTTACAGTAGTCAGAAGCACGTTGCGGTTGTCAGAAGGTCGTTATGGTAGTCAGAAGGGCGTTACGGTAGTCAGAAGGGCGTTACGGTAGTCAGAAGGTCGTTACGGTAGTCAGAAGGATGTTATGGTAGTCAGAAGGTCGTTACGGTAGTCAGAAGCACGTTGCGGTTGTCAGAAGGACGTTACAGAAAGTTGTTACATTAGTCAGAAGGTCGTTACGGTAGTCAGAAGGATGTTACGGTAGTCAGAAGGATGTTACGGTAGTCAGAAGGGCATTACAGAAGGTCTTTATGGTAGTCAGAAGGGTGTTACGGTAGTCAGAAGGGCGTTACAGAAGGTCGTTATGGTAGTCAGAAGGGTGTTACGGTAGTCAGAAGGTCGTTACGGTAGTCAGAAGGTCGTTACGGTAGTCAGAAGGACATTACAGAAGGTCGTTATGGTAGTCAGAAGGGTGTTACGGTAGTCAGAAGGTCGTTACGGTAGTCAGAAGGACATTACAGAAGGTCGTTATGGTAGTCAGAAGGGTGTTACAGTAGTCAGAAGGGTGTTACGGTAGTCAGAAGGTCGTTACGGTAGTCAGAAGGTCGTTACGGTAGTCAGAAGGACATTACAGAAGGTCGTTATGGTAGTCAGAAGGGTGTTAGAGTAGTCTTTTTTGGTAGCTGCTGAAGTTCAAGAGGCTGCAGATGTTTATTAAATATACATTTAATCAAGTACGTCAGTTACTGCCAAGTTTACCATTTTAAAAACGTTTGAAATTTGTAGATTTTTACGTTTTTGTTAATTATACAAATGTTTTGTTTTTATTTGGTATTGAACTTTATTGGTTTCTAAAACCACCACTGACTGTATCTTGAACTAACTGTCTTTCTGTCTACCTTTCAGCTGCTGGGTCAATCTTCTCTCCCAGGTTTGTTTCTGATTGTTTCTTCATTTTGTGAAGTCGATCACACTTGAGTCAGAATTTCTTCACTTTGTGTCACATGTTGGGCTCTAAACTCACCTGTCTGTCTCTCTACCTGTCTATCTCTCAGTCAGTCAGCTGTCTGTGGTTCTTCTTCAGTTGGCTCGGTTCGCTCTGGAATCAGAAATCCACTTTCCACTGAGACTGGAGGTAACTATGGAAACCAACCCAAAAACCCACATTCATTCATCAAACTGTTCTCTATTGACTTGTACTGGTCTCTACTGGTCTGTACTCGGGTCTGCTGGTCTGTACCACTCTCTATTGGTCTGTACTGCTCTTTACTGGTCTGTGCTGGTCGGTACAGTTCTGTACCACACTCTACTGGTCTGTACATGTCTGTGCTGGTCTGTACCAAAGTTGTTTTTCTTGTTTCAGGCCATCAGAACCTTTAACAGCATCCTGGAGTCTCTGAGCAGAGAGCAGAGGAGACTGATCCAGAATGACCAAAACCAGACCCAAATACTGTAATACACACAGAGTACACACTGAATACACACTCGGTACACATTGAATACACACTGAGCTTTAATATGTTGTAATGTGACATTTTAGAAACTGGATAAAATGATATCCCTTTTTTTAATCATGCACACTTTGTGTTCCTGGTCTGGACCAGTCCTCCGCCCTCTATAAAACCACCACATTTATACATTTCTAAAATCACTGTATCATCAAACTGTCTGTCTGACTGTCTACCTGTCTGTCTGACAGATCCCAGGTGGCGGCAGCAGTTCTGACAGTTGGAGGTGAGTTTTTATCTGAACAGTAAAGTCCAGTTTTCATCTACTGCCCCCAACTCTCCGTGCGGACGAGACACGCACAGCCTCAGTAGTGTCAAAAATATTTATAGTGCAACATGAAAAAAGTTATTAATGGATTTTTTTTCATTCCTATTATTTTTCTTCATCTTCTGTTTGGTAGATAATCATGATCTAAGTTTTAGAACTACAATTCCTATAATGCTCTAGGGGGTGTTGCTATGGATTCGGCGAGTTAGCTGTGGGCTGAAACATTAGCTATGTTTTATTAGCCTATATTTGTTTCCATTTAGTCAAACTGTCCCATCAGAGCAGCTGAACCAGCAGTCAGCAGCTCCTGTCTGCAGTGGACCCGTGGACGGACAGACAGCTGTCTCTGGATCACTGTGAGACTGAAGGAAACTTAGAAACAGCAGGATTCTCAGGCAGGTTCTGCAGCTAGGAGCGACTTTTTTCTGAGTTCTAAGTGGATTTCACAGTATCTTTACCTCACTTCTCTCCCTCCTCTCCCCCCCGGGGAGGCGCCTCACAGTCTGAAAACCTCTATCGGCCAACCAAACTACCAGCACCAGTGGGGTTTAGTGGAGATATAACGGTCATCTGCATAGAAATTAAACATAAATTATGTTTAATAATTATGTGACCAAGAGGAAGGAAGCTGTTGTCTCCTCCAGGCGTCCATGTTTGAAGCTCTGACTGTTTTCATTGTTGGTGTTTTAGACTACGAGCTGCAGGTCAGCCTATCAGAGGCTCTGTGTCGTCTGACTCCCAGGAAGGACCGAGAGCAGAGAGCCAATCAGTGGTTCTCCAGCCGTGACATCAGCAGCGCCTTCTGTGACATCAGAGACGGAGACTTTGAGGTGGTGAGTGACCTGTCTGCTTAAATCCATGTCTCTCTCTCTCTACCTGTCTGACTCTGACCTGTCTCTCTCTCGCTCCAGGACTGTCGCCGTTTTCTGAACTTTGTCAACTGTTACCATGGAGACCTGAGGAGGTGATGAACCTTTATTAAACCTGAATGTAACACAATGGGCCTTTCTCAAACCAAGGAATGCAAAGAACAGACTTGTGTTCTTGAGGAGAACGTTCTTGCTAGTCGTTCTTGGAAGAATGAACTTGCAGGTTCACGAGCTCGGAGGACGCTGTTGGCAGTTTGAGACGATGCGGTCTATCTGGTATTGTGCAACACCCCCAGCAGAGAGGGTCAGCGCTCCAAAACAACAGCCAGGCTTTATCACTCAAAACAAGCAGCTCAGAATCAGGTTTATTGCCAAGTAGGTTTTCACATACAAGGAATTTGTTTTGATATATTGGTGCATAAATAAGCATAGCTGAGAAAAATTTAAATTCTATAAAACAAAAGCAGGTACTGTAACCACAACTGTCCAATGACAATGTAATATCTTTTTATATTAAAGCAATGACAGTCCCCTTTCATACTGCTTCTGTTGTTTCTTTCTGATGATTTTTCCCTGCGTTGTGTCTGTCAGGGTCTACACCTTCCCCTGTCGCAGAGCTTTTCTCGACTCCACTGAGGTAAAACATTTAACCCTTTAAAGTAAAAACCAGACTTTGCAGACTCCAGACGTCTTCTTTACTTCATGTTTTCTTCTTCTGCAGCTGTTTCGTCCAAAAGACGACAAACTGGATGCGTTCTGGATAGACTTCAACCTCAGCTCTGGGTGTGTGAGCTTCTTCATTGATGAGCCTCAGGTAGTACAACCATGTAGTACTACTGCAGTACTGAACAGCTGTCATGTTCTGGATCATGCTGAGTAGCTGTGGCATCCTGCTGCTTTGTAGCTCTGTGATTAGCACAGCTAGTGTTAGTTTGTTAGCCTGAGGTGGGACATAAACAACAGATTTAATGTCCTCTTCAGAGTCTGTGATGGGACTGAATGGACGCTGGTGTTAGCTGTGTTTTTTTTGTGTCTTTTATATGGAGCACAATTATAGATTAGCAGACACAGATTACTGTCCGGAGAGCACATACTGGAGATTCAAACGAAATGATTTGTTGGCACTCATTACTGATTCGTAAACAAATCACTGAATCGAGCGCATAAATGACTAAATTAAGATCACGTTCTAATGAAAGAGAACAAAATACTGAATTAATTGAGCAAATTACTCATTCAGAAGTTCAACTGACGGATTCACATAAACAGATTAAGATTAGGATTCAGAGATCAGATTAGTAATTTAAGACATAATTTGTAACTGTAATTTGTGAGCATCGTGTGGGTCTTATTTTTATCTCCGCTTTCATTTTCTTCTTTTTAAACATCAGATTTCTACGTCTCTTTATATCTTGATGTTTGCATGTCTCATGTGAAGTCTTCATGTGTTTCAGGGTTTTCTGTGGGGGTCCATCCACCTGCTGAAGGAGGAAGTGGATCAGTACAGTCTGCAGGTGAACCTTGACGGTAACCAAACGTTTCTTTGTTTTCTGCAGATATTTCTCTTTTATCCTCATGAACATCTGGACAGATGTTTTTAAATGATTGATTGATGCTTTTGAGCCGTTTTTCAACACCACAGTAAAACTGTGTGTTTTCCCAGGATGCACTGGGGCAGAGACGATCCTCAGGGTCCGGCTCAACAATCCCATCATGCACCACAACTGCCGAGGCCAAACAGTGGAGCTGAACTTTGACTCTGAACACCACCGAGAGCTGGAGGAGGCTGCTGGGAGAGTCTTCATGGTACCTGTCTGTCTGTCTGTCTGTCTGTCTGCCTGTCTGTTTGAGATAGAGTTTGTTTGAAGTTTGCGTTCAGGCTTCTGCCGATCAGAGCAGCATATATATATATATATATATATATATATATATATATAATATATCATTTTTTTAATGAGTATAAAGAAATGAGACCGTAAACGTCTGACTGCTGTTTTCTCTCACTGTACAAACAGAAAGTCAAGAGTTCCCCCCGTCTCAAAGACACAGGTGGTACAGTCCAGGTGTCCCCTTCTGCAACCAAACAGACTGGTCGCTCCTACAGCAGGAAGAAACCACAGAGCAAGAGTCAGCTGAAGAGTGAGGCTGTTGTATTGTAGTAATAATAATATAAAGTTCTCACACAACGTTAATAATGGTGATAATTGATCAGACAATTAAATCAATAACCTGAATATCAATACATCAAATTATACATAACCCCAATAGTAACACACTATTAAATATGACAGAACATGAAAACAGACTATTAATATGCAAAGTCTGTCTGCCTGTCTGTCTGACTGCCTGCCTGCCTGTCTGTCTGCCTGTCTGTCTGACTGCCTGACTGCCTGCCTGACTGCCTGCCTATCTGTCTGCCTGTCTGTCTGCCTGTCTGTCTGCCTGCCTGTCTGCCTGTCTGACTGCCTGTCTGCCTGTCTGTCTGCCTGTCTGTCTGCCTGTCTCTCTGCCTGTCTGTCTGTCTGTCGTCTAGTTTTGCCTCTGTCGTCTCCGAGCAGTGAAGAAGACTCCTCTGTGATGAAGGTAACTACACTGACAGCTGAAATGTAAATCAGTAGTTTGGACTTGAATATGAAAGATCTTGTCTTGTTTTCAGACTCGAGGCAGAAACGCAGCAGAGCTTCTGTTTGATCAGATCAGACACTCGACTCCTACGTACGACTCAGGTCAGAGTCTTTGTTGCTTTGGAAGTGAAACTTTTCGGGTTTGAACTTGGTGGCCATGAAGCTGTGACTGTGGACTGTAAACACCTGCAGAGTTTACAGTGCAGCCAAACAAACAGGTTGTTTTAATAAAGAAGTCACTCAATAATAATTACAACCTCCATCTTATTAGGGGCCATTGGGGTGGCACGACTCCCTCCCCTGGTGCCCCCCTACCCATGGGCTGTAAGTACACGATGACCCATAGACTGTATGAAAGAAGTGGACGTAGCCACCGTGACGTCCGTTGGTTTGTGGACTGCCGTTCTGAAGCCTCGAGTTTGGCATTTTGGCCGTCGCGGGGCTATCACAAGGTAGCCCCGCCCTAAAGCAGACCCTGCTGTATCGGGTATTTTCCTTTAAATGTGACCATAATTTACTAAATGACCATCGTGCTGTACTGAAGAAGACTTGAAACTAGCGACTGAGACCGTGAACTCGTTAGGAAATCTTTTCCTGAGGTAATAAAGTAAGAAGTCGGGTAATTTTCTCAGACTTCTATACAATCGGACTTCTTTTTGCAGCCAGTGGAGTCGCCCCTGCTGGCCGTTAGAAAAAATGCAGGTTTAAGGTGCTTCTGAACTGGCTTCACTTTTCAGACCCGGAGGCTGCCGCTTGCCTGAGTCACAAGGTGATAGTTGGCTTGTTAGTATCACGGAAAGATTACTGAACGGACCTACCGGGTAAAGACCCAGGACCCCTTGACCAGAACCTCTGTATGAAGTGACTGTTGAAGTGACAACCAAACATCCGCAAAGAGACGCAAAACCACCACAAAGAGACGCTGCTGCATCGTTTATAGTTGTTTTGTGTCTCCTTCAGTCTGGGCATCTCGCTTCTTTATTGGAGGGGTTTGTCATGTCTGTTTCCTGTGACTGCTTCACAATAAAAGCCTCCCTGTGTTTGTCTTGTTGAAGTGTTTTAATGTGAAGCAGTAGGAAATGTTGTGTTAGCATTAGCATTGTCTGTCTCTCAGGTGTTCCTGTGGGGGCGGAGCTAAAGATCTCACAGGAACAGACAGAGGAGTTTGGAGGAAGCAGCTCTCCTTTAAAAAACGTACGTTTCTTCTTTTATTCCTTAATAAAAAACATCTGCTGTTTCCTGTTTTTCATCTGTTTTTTGTTTATTTTTCCAGGAAGTCTTCAGTTTTGACAGGAAGAGAACTGCTCCAGATTCAGGTCTTATATTTTCTTCTCACAGAACTCAGGCTTTATTATTCACTTCTGTCAGAGGCGGTGCTCTTCTTCTTTTCATTAGTTTCAAGCAGTTTGGATGGATAATAATGGGCCTCATGCAAGAACATTTTGTATTCTTATGTCAACTTTCTCGTACTTCTTTCTGTACGGTCGACTCGTACGAGTGTGCCACGTCAGATTCAGCAAACGCTCCTAACTTCAGATAACGGTGTAAATGACCCGCGTAAACATGATGGATGCCACCTGGGCATCCAACAGCAGTAAGTCAGCCATGACGCGCCTGGTTACACTTCCCGTTGACCTTATTATATACAGAGACAAGTTAACCTTCAACTAGTGCATAATTGAAGTTGTTTTGCAGTTTGAGATGTTCATATTGATTGTTATACAATAGTATCAATAGCCAATTTAAATTAATGATGATATTGGTAGGCTATATGAATAAGTTTAGAATTAAACATTCGTGAAAAACATAGGTTTGGATAATGGTAATTGCGGCAGGTTCTCCCAAATCACTCGTACAAGCCACAAGAATTCAATGATGTTTTGTCAGTCCAAACATTTTATCTATTTATTCTGTTCCTGGCAGAAATGGTCATCCATGCAGAAATGAATTATTTATTAAGTTTTGTTTCTGTATGTGAAGGCTACCTGTCAGACCAAACTGAGGGCCAGTCGTCCCACAAGAGGAGGGCGGAGCAACAGCAAGAGGGGGAGGAGTCTAACTCACTACTGACAGGTAGTTTGTCTTTGATTCTTTTGTTTTTAATTTGAATTGTGCTTTATGAATCTGCTGCTCACCTGGTCTCAGAGGGGTCACCTGAGGGGGCGAATCCACCGGAGGAGGAGGAAGAGGAGGAGGAAGGGCTATTTGGTGAAGTAGTGGAATCACATGTCGAGAAGGAGGGGCCTGTGATGGAGTCAGGCATTACATCTGCCTTCAACACCTTCAAAAAACAACTAGAACAACACTTCAATGTCAGTACACAAACATGGCTAAACTGTTATTGATTATTGGTTGTGATTATCAATATTATTTGGCTGATCAATAACTTCCATGGTCGGTAAATAAAAAGTAATAAAATACATTTTTTTCAGGGCTGCCAGCAGAACGTTGAAACTGAAGTTCTCCTGTCTTTAAAAGAGTGTCAACAACACGTCTCTTCACTGCTGACAGCTGTCCATCAACAAAGGTACCTCCCACTCCAACACACCTGTCCATCAACACAGGTACCGCCCACTCCAACACACCTGTCCATCAACACAGGTACCGCCCACTCCAACACACCTGTCCATCAACACAGGTACCGCCCACTCAACACACCTGTCCATCAACACAGGTACCGCCCACTCCAACACACCTGTCCATCAACACAGGTACCGCCCACTCCAACACACCTGTCCATCAACACAGGTACGCGCCACTCAACACACCTGTCCATCAACACAGGTACCGCCCACTCCAACACACCTGTCCATCAACACAGGTACCGCCCACTCCAACACACCTGTCCATCAACACAGGTACCGCCCACTCCAACACACCTGTCCTTCAACACAGGTACCGCCCACTCCAACACACCTGTCCATCAACACAGGTACCGCCCACTCAACACACCTGTCCTTCAACACAGGTACCGCCCACTCCAACACACCTGTCCATCAACACAGGTACCGCCCACTCCAACACACCTGTCCTTCAACACAGGTACCGCCCACTCCAACACACCTGTCCTTCAACACAGGTACCGCCCACTCCAACACAGGTACCGCCCACTCCAACACACCTGTCCTTCAACACAGGTACCGCCCACTCCAACACACCTGTCCTTCAACACAGGTACCGCCTACTCCAACACAGGTACCGCCCACTCCAATACACCTGTCCTTCAACACAGGTACCGCCCACTCCAACACAGGTACCGCCCACTCCAACACACCTGTCCTTCAACACAGGTACCGCCCACTCCAACACAGGTACCGCCCACTCCAACACACCTGTCCTTCAACACAGGTACCGCCCACTCCAACACACCTGTCCTTCAACACAGGTACCGCCCACTCCAACACAGGTACCGCCCACTCCAACACACCTGTCCTTCAACACAGGTACCGCCCACTCCAACACACCTGTCCTTCAACACAGGTACCGCCCACTCCAACACAGGTACCGCCCACTCCAACACACCTGTCCTTCAACACAGGTACCGCCCACTCGACACAGGTACCAGAGTAGCGTACTGAGTAATCCAGTACTGTACAGATTCACAAAGTAATGTGCGGAGTCACAGAGTAACTATGAGGTCACAGAGTAACTGAGGTTAACGGCGTAATATACAAAGTTCCAGAATGTCAGAAGTTTCTTAAAGTACCCCTCCACTCAAAGATGTGTTTTTCTTCTGTCCCCTGAAATGTCAGACCTTTTGTATCTGTGCAAAGTTTGTCACTAGGTGCTTAGGGAGTTAAGATTTGCTATATTTGTGACGTCACAAATCTGAAAGCCAATCGCAACGCCACCAGCAAAGACACCTGAAACCTCCGGCGCAGAGCGGACCTGTCAGTACAGAGAGGAGAGTTTGCATTAAGTTTGCGTAGTGAAAGTTTTGACAGCAAACATGGTCGAGTGCAGTTTTTGGATGTAAACCGGAACCTGGAGTTTCCTTCAACTATCTACTGACGTTACGTAATGACAGCGTGAACACACTGTAACATCGTAGCAGATATTACTGTATGTTTCACAACCACTAACGCTGCGTTTTACATACTTTAAACTTTAAAGTCACAGAATACCGTATGTATTCACAAAGTAACATTCAGAATCATGGAGTTATGCTGCGTTCCGGACAACTTGAAAATTTCAGATCTCCTGCTAGAAAAAGTCCAGTGGCTCGCCGCTCAAAGTCGGAGCTGCCGCTTGTGAACTCGGTGCAAATCCATCTACCCCGGCTTGTGAAGAAGCAGCTGTCTGCCGTCACACAACAATGGCAGCACCATGGAAGTGCACATTGTAAATGGTACCATCGACTAAAAGGCAACCTAAAGTTTGCCTGGATTTAATTCAAATAATACAAGAAATTTCAACCGGGTAAATTCCGACCTCCGACTTTGACTGGAACGCAGCATTATGTACAAATGAACGACTAACGAGAACCAACGTCCAGCTGGTGAACTGTCTGTGTGTCCGCTGGAACTGAAGACCTGCAGGGTCTGATGTTCATCAGGAGCTGCAAAGTCAAAGTCACGCTGTTCCTGTGTCCTCAACATGTTGTCACAACAACAAACCTTTGTGTGTGTGTGTGTGTGTAGGTGTGTGTTGCTGCAGAGGTTTGAGAACAGCGTCACTGATCAGCTGAACCGACTGCAGGAAAACTCAACCAGCCTGAACTCCATAAACACACAGATCCTGGTACTGACAGATTCTGCAGTAATACTACTGTACTGCTGCTGTTACTACTCGAGGTTGTGTATGAAGTGTTATTCAAAACGACAGTTGTTTGTGTTCTGTAACCTTCGTCAGTTTGTCATGTGTATAGCGGAAGAGAGCTCTGTGCTCCTATTGGTCAACGTCACCCAACACGTCATACTAGGAGACAAACAAACCGTTTCAATATTTAAGTATTTAGAGAAAAAAGTCGTAATATTTGGAGAAAAAGACAAAATATTTCCAGAAAAAAAGACTTGCAATATTTAGAGAACAAAACTCAATATTGTGATTATAGAGTTGCAATATTTGGGGAAAGAAGTCACATAATTTCAAGGAAAAGAGGAAGAAACAGCTCAAGAAGTGCATCAGACCAGGTTTAGATCTCAGACCTGTTCCAGGACTGACTGTGTCTCTCTTTGTCTTCCAGAGTTTTTTCCAGTCTGAGATGCAGCGACTGGGCTCCTTCTGTGATGAACACCTGCAGAGGTCAGTCTTACCCGGCTGAGACCGGTTTAGACTGATGGGGTCTGGTTTGGATCTGGCGTGAATGCATTTAGCCTGTCAGAATCTGAATTAAACCTGTTCAAACTGCACATCTGTTTACAGCGTAAGGATCTAGTTTAGATCTGGCTTAAACCTGTTAAAACCTTAAGGTTTAAACCAGTTTAGACCGCCAGGATCTGGTTTGATCTGGCTTAAACTGGTTTAAAACCTCTGGATCCGGTTTAAACCAGTTTAGACTGTCAGAATCTAGTTTGGAGCTTGTTAGACTATCAAGATCTAGTTTGGATCTGGTTTAGACCTTCTGGATCTGTTTTTTGTTGCCTCAGTTTGAAGACTTTGGAAAGTGGAGAGTTGGGGACGGAGCATTCGTCCAGCCAATGAAGGAGGAGAAGAGAAGAGCTCGTCCAATCAGGAAGAGACTTACAAATGTTTGTTTTGTAATGTTTATGTTACTTTTCAGATCAGATTTGTGATCCAGTTTCACCGTCTGAGTCCTCGTCTCAGAACAGAAAATACTGATCACATTCAGAACAGGAACGAGTGGCCAGCTGTCAACACGAACGTGTATTTGTTAGTCAGGATCACGTCCGTTCACCAGACGTGGTTCAGATTTTAGTGATTTTTGTGTTTTTGTTTCCACTTGAGTTAAAGGATCAGTTTCTTCTCTGAAGGCAGAAAAAACAAATAAAAACAAAGTCAATGAATCCAGTTTTCTTTGAGTAGAAAACCTGTTTGACCATACTGTTGACTGCAGCGTCAGCCTGTTACCATGGTAACAGCTGACAGCGTGCAGTGACTTTAAAGGGCCACAGGGCGGAGACAAACCACCACCAACAGACTCAAACAGTTCGATGCAGCGACGTCTCCACAGTGTCGTTCAGTAGAGAAAATACATCAACATGAAAAAATAGGAACGTTTAGGGCGAAAACAGTGAAAATATGTAAAATTCAGTTTGAAATATAATGAAAGTAACAAAATGTGAATATGCAGATTGTAAAGTGTAAAGATAAACTTTATTGATCCCACACAGGGAACAGATGCAGAGTAAAACTACATACATACATTATGTGTAGATACAAAATAAGGCATTAGAATTAAAATGATTAAATACCATACACCAACATAAATAGTATACTATACTATAAATTAGGATGAGAGAAAAGTTATGTCCAGTTGATGGAAGCAAATAAGACAGAATTTAAGAGTCAGAGAGGAAGAAATTAGGCTGCTACCTGCACGGAGACATTACTGAATAATAATATAACAATAATCTTCACTATGTACTGACAAAGTGTGCTGAGACGTTTGTACAAGCATTTCATATATTATACCTTCAGTAATATTTTACCGTAATGCATATGTTATTATTATTATTATTCTATGCTTGTACAGATGTGCAACAGTGATGGACATCATAGTGTTTTATCCTGCAGGTCCAGGATCTGTGTTTATGAGACACAGTTCTGATCCTTTTTAGTCTGAGGAGTGAAATCACTTACTCAGCTGTTAATGTGAAGCGCTGATATTTATTAGCAGGCATTATTAGGAGCTGCAGGAGATGGAGGTCAGACCGAGACGTGAACACGTTCAACAGGAAAAGAGAGGAAATCTTTGTCTGGAAGCAGATTTCACAAACACAAGGTCCTCACAACTGTTTATATACAACTAGGCCACTTTCTATCACTATAATGAGGAAGTGCTGTTAATAACAATAATGTTCAGCTTTGATTGACACTGTAGAGGTATTCATTTAACTATATGTTTATTATTGAGGTTGTAGTTTGCAGTGATGTGGAACTGGACTAAACTATATTAAGAGTTGAATTAACAAATTTTAACAAACGTTTCACTATGTTTCATAAAGGTACAAGATGTAGCTATTAGCTTATATAGGTGTACCTAATAAAGTGCGTGTCTGTATATACATAGGTACACCTTTGTAAGCTAATGAGATCTATCTATCTATCTATCTATCCATCCATCCATCCAGATTTAATCAAATCTATTCAGCTTTTCTCAGTTTTTTTTTCAGTCTCCAATAAATAATAAATACATCTCCAATAATTGTTGCAACAGATGTCCTGTATGTTATTAAAATGCAGTATATCTGGAGTTTTCTGGAAGACATGTCAGCATATCGGTCAGTTTGCCTACTCCATGCCGAAGACTACCCGCCGGTCACCATGCCGACCATAAACCAGCTGCCAGTCAGACTTTAGCTGAACCTCAAACTCATTCACATCCCAAAATAAATAAAATCAGACATCAGTCAACAGTCAAAATCTCTTCAGTTAAACGGGGAGAATACAAGACATCCTTCCTGCATCGATCGGTCAGATATTTAGATTACATATACATTTATACACATTTATTCACTTTCATACTTTGAACACATTAACAATAAATATATAAATATAAATACATCAAACTGTGAGAAGTTGAGGAGCTGACGTAAGAATTTAAACAGGTTGTGATTTGATTTCTGTCCAGCAGTAAAATATTCAGATCTTTTGCTTCAGTGTCTCCTGACCTCCGACCTCCTGTCTGCTGGTCCAGAGCCAGTTCTGGTCTAACAGAGTCCAGACTGAAACCACGAGAAACCACGAGAGGAGTTTGTGTTTGTGAATCCCGCTGCTGGTTGTCAGGCAGCAAACTGACACGAGAGGAAAAACAGCAGAATCCCCAAAGAGACACAGAGACGACTAATGAGACGCTATTAGAGACCGGGGAGGGGGGAGGGGGGACAGGTAGAGAGAGACAGAGAGAGAGAGAGCAGCTCAGGTGTTTCTCTTCTCACTCTAACAAAAGAGAAAACATCAGCAAACCACCAGGAGTACTGGTTCTGTCCCTCTGAACTGGACCTGAACTGGATTTGAACTGGACTGCTGGAGGACAGACGAGGATGCTGATTGGTTAAGGAGCTGGTTTTTTTCATTTTGGACTTTAATGGGCGGACAGAAAGACGATCTGATCTGGACCTGCTGAGACACGACAGCTCAGTGATCACCGACAGCTTCAGGTCAGTACAACCAGGACTGAACTGGGACCAGCTGGGTAGATACTGGGTTCACTGGTTTCAGGAGTGGTGGAAGAGGTACTCAGATCCTTTATTTAAGTAAAAGTGGAAGTACTGCGATGAACAAATACTCTGTTCCAAGTGAAAGTTTAAGTAAAAATAGAAAGGCATCATCAGCAAATAAATTGTTTTTAATTAATTCTAATTTTATATCGTTTCTCTGTTTCGAATCTTTTCTCTGTGATTATGTTCAGATTTGTGCTATTTTTGTGTCTCAGTTGTGATTTTTTTGTTATAAACTTGAATGTTTAATGTTTTCATTTCAATAGTTTCCTAAAACTTTAAACTTAAATCTTTTCTTTCTGTTTTCTTTAATTCCCTATATTTTCTTTTCTTTTCTGAAACACTAGTTTCCGCTACATGGCTGCACAATGTATAAAAATATAATGAAGATGACAGCCGGAAACTGTTTCCAGAAATAAAATCTGCTTTGATTTTTATACAATATTGAAATGTATCTGGTGTAAGTGAGTTTTCAATAACTGAATTCAGCCAGATCCGAAGATCAATATTAATCTGACTTTTCTTCTGTGCATCTTATTAAACCGAACACAGCGTTTTAATGTTGCAGCTGGTGGAGGAGGAGCTCATTTTAACGACTCTACATACTGTTGGGGTGCTTTGTGGCTTTCACAGGTTCAGGTGTGAGCAGTGATGTCATGACAGGTGTGACATCACGATCTTAATGAAGCTAAAGTGGACGATCAACAATACGGGTCACATTACAGCCGCACTGCTCAGATAAACCCACACTAAACCTCAACTGACCCTAAAGTGGTGTCAGTGGGTTGTTTACTGGTTTCTGTGGGTTGTTTACTGGTGTCTGTGGGTTGTTCACGGGTGTCAGTGGGTTGTTCACGGGTGTCAGTGGGTGTTCACGGGTGTCAGTGGGTTGTTTACTGGTTTCTGTGGGTTGTTTACTGGTGTCAGTGGGTTGTTCATGGGTGTCAGTGGGTTGTTCACAGGTGTCTGTGGGTTGTTTACTGGTGTCAGTGGGTTGTTTACTGGTTTCTGTGGGTTGTTTACTGGTGTCAGTGGGTTGTTCACGGGTGTCTGTGGGTTGTTCACTGGTGTCAGTGGGTTGTTTACTGGTGTCTGTGGGTTGTTCACGGGTGTCAGTGGGTTGTTCACGGGTGTCAGTGGGTTGTTTACTGGTTTCTGTGGGTTGTTTACTGGTGTCAGTGGGTTGTTCATGGGTGTCTGTGGGTTGTTCACGGGTGTCAGTGGGTTGTTTACTGGTTTCTGTGGGTTGTTTACTGGTGTCAGTGGGTTGTTCATGGGTGTCAGTGGGTTGTTCACAGGTGTCTGTGGGTTGTTTACTGGTGTCAGTGGGTTGTTTACTGGTTTCTGTGGGTTGTTTACTGGTGTCAGTGGGTTGTTCACGGGTGTCTGTGGGTTGTTCACTGGTGTCAGTGGGTTGTTTACTGGTGTCTGTGGGTTGTTCATGGGTGTCAGTGGGTTGTTTACTGGTGTCAGTGGGTTGTTCACGGGTGTCTGTGGGTTGTTTACTGGTGTCAGTGGGTTGTTTACTGGTGTCAGTGGGTTGTTCATGGGTGTCAGTGGGTTGTTTACTGGTGTCAGTGGGTTGTTCACGGGTGTCTGTGGGTTGTTTTGTGTCAGTGGGTTGTTCAGTGGGTTGGGTTGTACTGGGTGTCAGTGGGTTGTTTACTGGTGTCTGTGGGTTGTTCATGGGTGTCAGTGGGTTGTTTACTGGTGTCAGTGGGTTGTTCACTGGTTTCTGTGGGTTGTTTACTGGTGTCAGTGGGTTGTTTACTGGTTCTGTGGGTTGTTCACTGGTTTCTGTGGGTTGTTTACTGGTTTCTGTGGGTTGTTCACTGGTTTCTGTGGGTTGTTTACTGGTTCTGTGGGTTGTTCACTGGTTTCTGTGGGTTGTTTACTGGTTTCTGTGGGTTGTTTACTGGTTTCTGTGGGTTGTTCACTGGTTTCTGTGGGTTGTTCACTGGTTTCTGTGGGTTGTTTACTGGTTTCTGTGGGTTGTTTACTGGTTCTGTGGGTTGTTTACTGGTTTCTGTGGGTTGTTCACTGGTTTCTGTGGGTTGTTCACTGGTTTCTGTGGGTTGTTTACTGGTTTCTGTGGGTTGTTTACTGGTTCTGTGGGTTGTTTACTGGTTTCTGTGGGTTGTTTACTGGTTTCTGTGGGTTGTTCACTGGTTTCTGTGGGTTGTTCACTGGTTTCTGTGGGTTGTTTACTGGTTCTGTGGGTTGTTCACTGGTTTCTGTGGGTTGTTCACTGGTTTCTGTGGGTTGTTTACTGGTTCTGTGGGTTGTTTACTGGTTTCTGTGGGTTGTTTACTGGTTTCTGTGGGTTGTTTACTGGTTTCTGTGGGTTGTTCACTGGTTTCTGTGGGTTGTTTACTGGTGTCAGTGGGTTGTTCACTGGTTTCTGTGGTTCCAGTTGAGATGGGCTGTCTCGGAGGGAAGACGGAGGAAGAACGACTGGATGAAAAAGCGAAGAGAGAAGCCAACAAGAAGATCGAGAGACAGCTGCAGAAAGAGAGACAGGCTTATAAAGCTACACACAGACTGTTACTGCTGGGTGAGACACCTGTCTGTCTATCTGCCTGTCTCTCTCTCTCTCACCTGTCTGTCTCTCACCTGTTGTCTGTCTGTCTCACTCTCTCACCTGTCTGTCTCTCTGTCTGTCTCTCTCACCTGTCTGTCTGTCTCTCACCTGTTGTCTGTCTGTCTCTCTCACCTGTCTGTCTGCTTGTCTCTCTCTCCCCTGTCTGTCTCTCTCACCTGTCTGTCTGTCTCTCTGTCTGTCTCTCTGATCTGTCTGTCTCTCTCACCTGTTGTCTGTCTGCCTGTGTCTCTCTCACCTGTCTGTCTGTCTCTCACCTGTTGTCTGTCTGTCTCTCTCACCTGTTGTCTGTCTGCCTGTCTCTCTCTCACCTGTCTGTCTCTCTCCCCTGTCTGTCTCTCTCACCTGTCTGTCTGTCTCTCTGTCTGTCTCTCTGACCTGTCTGTCTCTCTCACCTGTCTGTCTGCCTGTCTCTCTCTCACCTGTCTGTCTCTCTCACCTGTTGTCTGTCTGCCTGTCTCTCTCTCACCTGTCTGTCTCTCTCACCTGTCTGTCTGTAGGTGCAGGAGAATCAGGTAAAAGCACGATTGTGAAGCAGATGAGGATTCTTCATGTAGACGGTTTCAACGCTGAGTGAGTCAAACTTTAAAATCTTCATACAATAAAATCCACAGTGATTTCACCTACTTTTGTTTTGAAATTTCACCTTTGGCGCCAGTATGACACTACTTCCTGCGGTCTCAAAGTCTCATATTACCATGTCGACTTTTTTCATGTTGCTGAAAGAAAATTGTTACAGGTAAAAAAATGTGATCAATAAAATACAATAAAGAAAGTATAATAATTAACTATAACGTGTTAAATTTATAAAGATCTCATAAGACTGTACGGAGCCATTAAGTTTTGGATCCCTCTGATCCAGGAACAGTATGTATGTATATATGTGTATATATATATATATATATATATATATATATATATATATATATATATATATATATATATAGTCTCATTTGTCCTTTTGCCTACACAGAGCTGCGACAGTAAACACTGGCTGTGACCAGCTGTGGATTATTGGGTTATTGATTATCGATCGGAGTACGGCTGCAGTTCTGGTTGAGTCTAGGATGCTTTGGATCTGGCTAAGCGTTTGATAAAGTCTTTGTTTTCCAGAGAGAAGCAGCAGAAGATTCAAGACATCAGGAAGAACGTGAAGGATGCCATAGTGGTAGGTCACATGACCTGCATCACATGACCGACTGACTGTAACATGACGTTATGAGCAAAACCTCTGATTGGTCCAACCACCTGAAACTGGTTCAGTATCAAGTTACAGTCCTGTACAGGTTGAGATGAGGTGATTGAATGTTATGTCCATCATTTATAATCAGAGTTATAATATTATACTAATAAATAAATCAGTCTGATGGATCATCCAGACCAGCAGACAGCAGGATTCTGGACAGGAAGCTGTTCGATCTAAGCTGACAGAAACCACATCCATCCGTTATCTATTGATTGCAGAGGTAGATGATTGACAGCCACAGCAGCCAATCAGAGTGTGTGTGTGTGTGTGTGTGTGTGTGTGTGTTTCAGACCATTGTGTCAGCCATGAGTATGTTGACTCCGCCCATGGCTCTGGGTAACCCTGGCAACCAGTTCAGAGTCGACTACATCAAGAGCATCGCACCGCTGTCTGACTTCGAATACACAGAGGTAACACTCACACACACACACACACACACACACACACACACACACACACACACACACACAGGTAACGTGTCTCTGGAGTGATGTCAGTCAGGTGTTTGAATGTGCAGCTGCTGAAGTAAACCAGCATCATCGCTGTGTTGAGATCTGACGTCTGAACCTGTTTATAATCTACAAAACGTTTTACCTGAATTCAGTCCAGTTATAAACCGACGTCTCTTCACCTGACTGATCTGACCTGTTATCAGCTGAAACCCACAATCCCCTGCTGCACGGAGGTCATTCCACTGTGATCCATCTCCATTAAAGGCTCGTGTTTACGGTGTGAGCGGCGCGTGCCGACACAGAGCCGACGTGGACCGCTGAAGATCTGATCTCTGCATGTTTACTGGCCAAGATTCTACTTTAATAACTGTTTCACATTTTTATTACATGACTTTCTTCTAAATATAAAGTTTGTTTATAATCGTAAAGTAGGAAGTGGCCTCGTGTCAGG
>NC_058060.1:26932804-26947804 GCF_020085105.1 Siniperca chuatsi
TTCCACGGTGACGAGTACGAACGCCTGGCAGGCGACATGGAGGGAAAATCTAACCCGCAGAGACGACCACCTTGACCTCCGGTGGCTTCAGGTTAGACTTTGGATTCAGTCACGCCAACGTGAGCTCACCGGGCCGAGCGAACACGAACGCAGCTCGAGGCGACAGCTAGCTCGCGCAGAGCTAACGAGATCAGGGACAGGTGTCCCGCTGAAGGAGAGACTGCAGGGGACAGACGAGGACGAGCAGAAGATACCGGGGACGCCACCAGAGGGCGCCGCGCAGTACGATATCAGTCGGACTGAGCGTGGCTTTGATCCGCTTCATCCTTCTTCATCATCGTCTTCAGGCGTCCAGCTGACTGAACAAACTGTAAAATGTAGAAAATCGTATTGAATCCAGAGAATGAGTCCGTTTTCGGAGACGAGGCCGTGAACAGAATCTCGTCGTTTCAGCCTCTGAGGTGCAAAACAAGCGGCGGCGTGACGTCGTCAACCACGGCGTGACTCTGAGCAGCCTGAAAGTTCAAACCGTGTTGACAACATTTTAGATTTGTGTGTAAATTCCTTTGATGGTTTGTTTGAAAGTTCAGTTTCCTGTTCCTGTTGTTGTGATGTCATAGTGATGTCATGTGTCTCTCTCTGACCCGTCTCTCTCAGAGGATCAGCACGGCGAGTGGCGATGGGAAACATTACTGTTATCCTCACTTCACCTGCGCCATCGACACAGAAAACATCCGCCGCGTCTTCAACGACTGTCGTGACATCATCCAGCGTATGCACCTGCGGCAGTACGAGCTGCTCTGATTGGCTGCCGGGGCGCTCACCTGGCCCCGCCCCCCCTCATGGACTGACACATGTGACCTGAAGAAGCTGATCTAGAAGCTAATCTGATATCTAATCAATACTGATAGACGCTGATATATTTACACTGATTATGATCCGTTATAACATTTATCACTGCAGTTATTTTTAAATGGGCTTTAATTGATTAGTGATGATTGATTATTAATTAGGACAGAATGAGAGAATCTCTTTCCTGCCTTTTTTTCTTTATCCCTGTCTGATGCAGGGGATTGTGGGTAGTGTAGTTCTGGCGATGGACAGGAAGCGTAGCGTGTGGATTTCCTGCCGTTGCCACAGCAACAGTCAGACTGTCATATGGGAGGGGGCGGGGTTTAGACATATTCTAATTTAAATATATTTTTTCATGTTTCTGAACTTGGTGAAGAATATTAATATTATCTTTTCCCTGATTGGCTGTTCTAGACTCTGATGTCATTGTACGTGTTGAGGATTTCTAGAGTTACTCGCTAAGATCGAACATTTATACGAACAGTTTTAACGACGTGATATTAAAGAATTTTTATGCCAAAGCTTTGACTTCTTGTTGTTTCTGGTTTTCTGGGTGAAGAGGCGTCGGAACAAAGAGCCCTGAACGTAAGAAGCGCGGCTGATTTCCTGAACGTCGCTCCGCTGCTCAAACAGAAGACAGCGGCAGGACAACAGGTGGCTCCTCAGTTTTGCCTCACAGGCTACATAGGGAACACCTGCAGACACTACTCAGGGCAGAAAGAGTACTTCACCTTCTGCGTGTTTCTGCAATAAATCACTTCATCTGAGTTTGTATTTACAGTTAATATTCTCAGAAAAGACGAGAACGGAGCATCAGTCAGATAAAACGGTGTTTATGCTAACAGAATTATGGGAAAGCCACTTTCTCTGTACATTATCTGCAGTATATTCCCCTCTGAGCACCAGTAAAGGATTCATTGATCTTATATTTCATGTCAGCACAAATAAACATTATATTCATACAGCCCTTTTCCTCTTCAGCCGGTCCAGCAGACCAAAGACCGCCGCTGTCCAAACTGTCCGAGTCACACCTTCAGCAGAAAGCTACACTGAAGCTAAATACAGCGAGCAGTCGCGAACTGTCGTCACGTTAGGCTTTAAACGCCTTCAGGCCGTCTCTACGCAACACGTTTCTCGGTGAAGTCGATTTTAAAGGGTTCGTGGCTTTCACCCGAACTTCATTAGTGTCAAACATTAAAGGCGTACTTGAGACTTTCACTTCAGGCAAGGAAGTGAAAACTTCTTCCAACAGGTGATTTATCTGCACGTGACTTTCAGAGACGACTGAAACGCGGGGCGGCGTGTCGAGGGTTCACCGGCCGCTGCAGGTCGGAGGGCGGCGCCACAATCCTCCGTCCTGTCGGCCTTCATGTTTCCAACAATAAAGATGGGGGTGTTAAACTTCTTTGGGCCGATCATTAAACTCATCACCGGGTCGTCGGGACACGTTTCATTTGGTCAAATGTGCTAAATGATGAAACTGTTTATGTTTCAATAACTATTTGGTCTTCATCCTAAAGTGTTGGTTAATGTACTGTCACTTTAAGAGGCCGCATTATAATCGGTTGGATTATTATTGTCAACGGACGGGACTTGCTAGCTGGGGGCAGTCGGGGCTCCACGCCCGCCGTGGGTGGAGGAGGCCGAAGCTAACGGCAGCACACGGTGCTAACGGTGCTTTAGCGGCGGCGTTGTTCCGCCTTTACACGAAATGAGCTCAGAACAGAAACGGCATCTCGCCGCCTCGGACCGCTCTGCACGTGTAGCCATCGCAGCCAACTGACCACGGGACAAATGAAGCGAACGAGGCCGTGAGGCAATTCAATTTCATTCAAAAACTTTATTAGACAATCGATGTATGTTTGTGCACCAGTGAGCTGATTTAAATGACACGTTGCGTTACAGGACCCGCTAATCTCGATAGCAGGATCGATAAGCTCGGGCCTTGGTGGTTTTCGGGTTTGGAGAAATTTGGAACCGGGTCCTTATAGAAACCGGGTCTCGATCCCCATCCCTTAAAGGATACCACGCCCCCCTCCTTTTCATGACACCGGCTTTTCCCTCCACCTTCACAACAGCTGTAACAACAAGGTTTTCTAGTACAACTCGACCCCCGTTCACTCGCTATGGGACACGGTGAACCGCTTTGCAAGGCATTATGGGATTCCCGGCGACGCGGGACTGACCAGTGATGCAGAAATTAAGTCAAAAGACGAATATTTTAATTTTATGCAAAAAGACAGACAAATGACAAGCGGCGGGAAGTTTAGTTTACTGGAAGGCGGTTTGTTCGCTTCTTCACCTTTAAGGTACAGACGTCACGTGACGAAACTTCCCACACTGGGCCCTGAAAAAGTGATGTCACAGCTCTGATGCAGGTAATCACTAAATATGGATCAGGGCCGTCTCGAACTAGTTTGTAGTCTGGAGGAAACTCTCTCCGTTTTGATTTATGTTTTTAGGGAAGAGCAACCTAACCGTGCTTCCCGGTTTCAGAGGCCCGCTCACAGGAGGAGGGCGCATGCGTGAGAGGTAGTGATCCGTCTCGCCCACAGAGGATCTTTGGCCCGCCGCCTGCGTGCCCCTGCAGTGTGTGCGTGCTGGCGCAAAGCGCGGCCTTCCGCTCTGTGCTCGTCCTCATCAACAACAACAACAACCGGACAAAGTGTGTACCGGCTCCCGGTACGCTGACACACCCGGAGGACCACACTCGCACCGGGCCACTGCGACGGTAAGAGCACGCTCCCCTGGCTCGCGCTCTCCGCTTCCCCCCGCTGCGGCCGCCGTTTCCGCGGGGATGCCTGCGCGCTCTCGAGCCGTTCATGGCCGCTCGAGCCCCGTCTCGTTCGTGTTGCCGAGGCCGCGGCGCCGCCGCTGCTCGCGTGCCTGCGTGTCGGTCCCGGGGACGGCGGAGCAAAGGGTCCGCGAGCTAGCACGCGGCCCGCTCACCGTCCGGCCGGTGATGTCGTCGGTCAGCAAGTTTACCGGAGAAAGTGTGTGTGGGGGACAGTTCGCGGATAAACGCCATTTTGTGTCTGAGCGGAGCAGCAGGCCAGGCTGCCCGCCATTTAACAAAAACCCGAGTTTCACCAAAAACATCAAACACGCTGCATCCGTTACACACCGACATTTCCTCTAAACTTTCCGGTTGTCAAACACCGCCGGTGAGCTCGGCGTGTAAACACCGGTCACCTGTATTATCACCGGGAGGCCGCTTTATCCGCCGGTGACGTTGATGTTGTTTAATGTTTAAATAGCATGTTAGCTACAGGCTAACGTTAGCCTCGCCGGTAACCACAGCTGTCGTTACACCGTCTGAAAACCCCGTTAAACCGTTGTTCTCCCGCTAATACACTACCTGGTTTACAGCTAAAACGGTTTAGTCCGGATCTGATCGGCTGCTCTGCAAAGTTAAAGTTAGCCTCGCAGCTGCTAGCCGTTGGCCTAGCCCGCTTCAGTCCGGAATGAACTATGGTCAGAGTAGAAACGGGACTCGGTGTCCGTTACCGGTCCAGGGTCAAGCCCAGACTGAGGATGTTTACAGATGAAACCCGGTCTGTTCGGGAGAATAACGCCAGTGTGCTATGCTAACAGTTAGCCTGCGTGCTGTCTGTCCCCTCGGTTCACTTATTTGCATCGTGAAGCGTGCACACGCTCCGGTGCGCGTGTCCGCGGTAGAAGAGGTACATGAACTGTTGGGACCGGACCGGGCACCGACAGATGGGGGGCTCTGCCGGTCTGCCGCTCTGCCAGGAGCCTCCAGCAGCTGGGCTGATGCTTCCTCCTCAGCAGCTTGTGAACATGCTGTCGAGGCTTTTCCTTCACGTTTTGTTACGAAGCCCAAAGTCCACCCAGAGGGAGCGACCTGCTCCTGAGCTGCCTGAACCCGGCTCCACCGTGGTCCAGCCCCGTAACGCATCTACGTCACTATGTCACGCGCGTCATAAAGCACGAATTCCACCTAAACGTGACGTTAACTAAGGCTGGGCGCCGTCCGGCCGCGGGCGCGGGGCTGTTCCTGCGATGTAGAGGCAGAGCGCAGTTAAACCCTTACCTGTGAGGATAAATCCGTTACAAATGAGGAACCTCCCACTCTGTGGCGCCTCGCCACGCAGCGATGCACGCGGCGTTTAGCTCTGGAGAGGGAAGTAAACGACAGGAGGAATGTAAATCTAAATAACACTTAGAACATTTTATTCAAATCTAATCTCGGCCTCAGCCGATCTGTAACGACTGCTGACGTTACCGTAACAAAGCCGTAACGTTTGTTCGCCTGCCAAGCTAACGTTTGATATCGTAAACCTGAGCGAGCTGTCGGTCAGAAAACAACAGACAGAACTTAAATCTAACTCTGAGTTATACTTCTTGTTATTAGAGACGGGTTGTTGAGTCCGCCTGATTAAACAAAGATTAAAAAAAAAACATTGTTGTGACCGTTCCAGCGCTTTGCATTGTGGGACGCAGGACGCGGGGTAGACTGGTCCGATGCACTAGCTTTTGTTTGCATGCTACACACAGGTCAGGTACTGCTGGTAAAGTGGGCGGTTTCGGGTACAGCCATAGTTACGGCTGAACTGGCTTTGTTTTGGATCACGCTACCCTGCTCGTCAGGACCCGCCCTCCTCTGCTTCTGATTGGCTAGCAGTCCTTACCTCGGTGCCGCCCCCAACAAAGATCCAGCAGGAGCGAGACGCCTCCCTCGGTTGCTAATACGGAGCATTCAAGACGAGGCGCTGCAGTAATGAGCAGTGTGAGTAAAAATACGGTGTTTTTTGAAAGTTAGACCACGTCAACCTGTTCTGGTTCAACCCCAAAATAAAGTGATGAGTACGACCGCTTTAACTCGCAGATCACCTAAACGGGAGGATCGGTAGATACCGAGCCGGCCTTCCTAACTGCAGCATCCTGTCGCAGATGTTGAAGCCTCTGAGCCTCCGCAGGAAGTAGCCTACAGCCGGCTCCGGCCCTTCTTAGTTAGGCCCCTGTGTTCCCAGTCCAGCCCGTCGTCCAGGTGCGCTCCCGCGATTTACAGGAGCGAACCACCTCGACGTCCCCCCCCTGGATGGATAAACAACACTCGAGTTAATTTCCATTATCGGGATAATCGAGGAACTTTAAAAAGCGCTATATCGATTTCCTGATTTATTTTGAATTGCCGAGGTTCGGCACGTCTCGCTCTCCAGGCAGCGTTCAGGCTTTTGTACTAAAACGGGTCCAAAGCAGGACAGTTGGACTCTGTGCCACAGCGCCGGTTGGACTTTTATTTTTGTTTAAAAAAACACTGGAGTTATCGTTTGTCGGGAGTAAATGAAACATACTGATGAAACTGTTGCACCGTTTGACAAGAAATACAGGAATTATCATGCAAGAAAGACCCACAATGTTTCTATTATTTACTTATTTATTTATTTATTTCTCCTGTATTGGTGCAGGGGGACCTTATGATTTATGACGACCTTATTTAAGACTCTTTGATGTTCACTAAAGACAGACAGCTGTCTGTCCGTCCGCGGGTCCACTGCAGACAGGAGCTGCTGACTGCTGGTTCGGCTGCTGACACATTCAGACCAAAACTAAGAACTTTGAGCACGATTACCCCCCAAATAATAAAGAATAGTAATGTGAAAAAAGCAGCTGTCCCGCACTGCCGAGGTCCGAGGGTTTGAATCCCAGTAACACCGCCTCAGTCCTGGAGGTCTGTTACATCAGTGATCCTGATCCTGGTGTCATCAGAATCAGAAATCCTTTTATTGATCCTGAGGGGAAACTCTGTTCCAGCAGCTCGCTGTCCGTCAGTCACACAGGAAGAGAAGCACTGAGCAAATCAAATATAACACTATAATACAGGCAAGATAAATTAAGTACAAAGTGGGTTTACCGGTTGATAAGTGTGTACGGTGTAATTATACCGTGGTCATGATTTAAAGTGTGGCGAATTCTTTTAAACGTCCTGCTGGCTGAGACAAAGCAGCCGCTCCAGAGGACAGACGGAGGGACTGATACCGGCTGATGTCTGAGTTCTTCATTCTGACCCCAAACCCCTGAACACATCTCCGGCACAGACTTCTGCCTTACTTTAAGATCTGTAGACCGTATATAAAGATGGCCGCCGCGTCTCCTCTTCCTCCCGCTGGACTAAATGAAGCCAAAATATCCGGATACGGCAGCTGCCATCTTGCACGGGGACGTCATTCAGAGCTAGAGTCTGCGCAGTAGTGATCGGGGTGGAGACGCGGTATCGAGGTCCCGCCCACACACCCGGCCGACCCAATCGCAAGCCGGCGTCAGCTGTCAATCATGGTGTGAAAGCCCATGAAATAACTAATTAAAACCAAACTTATCAGAGAAACGAACACTTGAACAAACGTCAGAACGACCTAAACTGACAGAAACCATCTCTGGGAAACATTTATCTGACGTGTGCTTTGAGTTTTTAGTTTGGTTCATGTCCCATCTGCTAACATGGAGGGGGCGGGGCTTATGACCTGTACTGCAGCCCGCCACCAGGGGGCGATCCAGATGTTTTGTCATCTTTATATACACTCGATGGTTTTAACCCACTGACGGCAGGAGACACACAGAAAATGTTTGGTGATTCGGGCGAACTGAGCCTTTAATCAAACACCTGGTGTTTTTACCTGTTCAGATGGCGGAGACAGTGAAGTACGTGGACGACGAACATAAGAGCATCTTCCTGAAGCTGCTGAACGAGCAGCGACTGGAGGGCGAGCACTGCGACATCGCTGTGGTGGTCGAGGACGTCAAGTTCCGAGCTCACCGCTGCGTGCTCGCCGCCTGCTCCAACTACTTCAAGAAACTCTTCAAAAAACATGAGGTGCTGTTTAAATACTTGCAAATACCTCAGATATACTACACGTACATAAATGTCTGTACCGACTGCCACCTGTACCGACTGCCACCTGTACCGACACTGACCTGTACCGACTGCCACCTGTACCGACTGTCACCTGTACCGACTGTCACCTGTACCGACTGCCACCTGTACCGACTGTCACCTGTACCGACTCTGACCTGTACCGACTGCCACCTGTACCGACTGTCACCTGTACCGACACTGACCTGTACCGACTCTGACCTGTACCGACTCTGACCTGTACCGACTCTGACCTGTACCGACTCTGACCTGTACCGACTCTGACCTGTACCGACTCTCACCTGTACCGACTGCCACCTGTACCGACTGCCACCTGTACCGACACTGACCTGTACCGACTCTGACCTGTACCGACTGCCACCTGTACCGACTCTGACCTGTACCGACTCTTACCTGTACCGACTGCCACCTGTACCGACTGCCACCTGTACCGACTGCCACCTGTACCGACTCTGACCTGTACCGACTGCCACCTGTACCGACTCTGACCTGTACCGACTCTGACCTGTACCGACTGCCACCTGTACCGACTGCCACCTGTACCGACTCTGACCTGTACCGACTGCCACCTGTACCGACTCTGACCTGTACCGACTCTGACCTGTACCGACTGCCACCTGTACCGACACTGACCTGTACCGACACTGACCTGTACCGACTCTGACCTGTACCGACTGCCACCTGTACCGACACTGACCTGTACCGACACTGACCTGTACCGACTCTGACCTATACCGACTGCCACCTGTACCGACTCTGACCTGTACCGACTCTGACCTGTACCGACTCTGACCTGTACCGACTGCCACCTGTACCGACTGCCACCTGTACCGACACTGACCTGTACCGACTCTGACCTATACCGACTGCCACCTGTACCGACTCTCACCTGTACCGACTGCCACCTGTACCGACACTGACCTGTACCGACTCTGACCTATACCGACTGCCACCTGTACCGACTCTCACCTGTACCGACTCTGACCTGTACTGACTGTCACCTGTACCGACTCTGACCTGTCTGTCTCCCCTCAGGTGGACAACTCTTCGGTGATTGAGATCGACTTTATCCGCTCTGATATCTTTGAGGAGGTGTTGAACTACATGTACACGGCAAAGATCTCCGTCAAGAAGAGAGACGTCAACCTGATGATGTCATCAGGACAGATCCTTGGCATCCGCTTCCTCGACAAACTCTGCTCTCAGGTAACACTCAGATAACACTCACACAGGTAACACTCAGGTAACACACACTCAGGTAACACTCACACAGGTAACACACACTCAGGTAACACTCACACAGGTAACACACACTCAGGTAACACTCACACAGGTAACACACACTCAGTTAACACTCACACAGGTAACACACACTCAGGTAACACTCACACAGGTAACACTCGGGTAACACACACTCAGGTAACACTCAGTTAACACACACTCAGTTAACACACACTCAGTTAACACTCACACAGGTAGCACTCACACAGGTAACACTCACACAGGTAACACACACTCAGGTAACACACACACAGGTAACACTCACACAGGTAACACTCACTCAGGTAGCACTCACTCAGGTAGCACTCACTCAGGTAGCACTCACTCAGGTAACACACACTCAGGTAACACTCACACAGGTAACAGATACTCAGGTAACACTCACACAGGTAACACACACTCAGGTAACACACAGTTAACACTCACACAGGTAACACTCACACAGGTAATGAACGCTGTGTTCAGGGACATCTTCAGGTCATCAGAAGTTCTACTTTGTTCTTCGCTCTGGTTTATTTTCCTGGTAAGTCAAAGATGTGAATCTAAAACGCCGTGTGACACCTGAACACACCTGTCGCTGACATCAGTGTGCTGATTGTAATGTAGCAGAAGACGCCTGCTTCAATGCAGAGCAGACTGTACGCAGACAAAGACCGGTCGGAATCATATGAATCTAATACGTAACTCCCAAAACTCCCACGTTAAAACACAGAATACATCATATATATATATATATATATATATATATATAGTCCGCAGTCCCCTCTTTGAATCTAGACTGGCGTTGTACAGGTATAGAAAATCAAATACCGATCTGCAATTGGTTGCTGCTTCAGTGTGTCGCTGCTAATTTGCATAAAGTTCAGCGCTGCTGCCACGGCTTCTGCAGCTCGTGAAGCTCGTGGTGTGAGTGCGGTACGGAGGCTTCTGTGGTTTGTGGATCCCAGACCGAAAGTGTTGCTGAGTGCCTGTAGTAGTCGGTCCAGCTCTACCTTTTGTAGGATTTTGATACAAAGGTCAGTTTGGAAATTGGACAAAGTTTTTTTAAGTCTGTAGGATCTAAACCGGGTCGCTCCAGCAGCTCTTGAACACAAGTGGTTTTAAGAAGATCTCCAGGGGCCGGAGAGCCGTGCAGGATCAAGGGAGGGGCGAGGGAGGCCGACTGCAGAGGGGGGAGGGGTGGTATTTGCCCTAACGCGATAACTCTTTTCGATGAAGAAGGTAAGACTTTTGTCCCAGTCGGCTGGAGGTGAATCGTCTGCAGTCGGGGGGTCCTGGTCCCTGGCTTTTACTTTACAGGTGTATGAAGTTAGTTCGTTCCTTGAGCAACGAGAAATGAATTTACTGGACTTCCACCTGCGTTCAGTCTCTCTACAGGTGCTTTTAAGGCTTCCCCGTTCATCCACGGGGCTTTCTTAAAGAGACAGTCCACCCCAAACACGTATTTCTCCTCTCACCTGTAGTGCTGTTTATCCATCTAGACTGTTTTGGTGTGAGTTGCCAAGTTCTGGAGAAGATGTCTGCATTTTTTAAATATGACGACTCAAAACAAACCTGTGGATCATCTCGAGCAACCGGGTCCTGATTTCTGCGAAGAGACGTTGCTGTTTTTCTGTCCCGTTAGATTATAGATCCAGAACTTCTCAGTGAGGGAGGAAGAGTACATGTCAGTTTTTAAACCTTTATGTGGGATAACCATGTTAAACTAAATATTAATCACAGAGTATTTTTACTCTGCGCACACAAAACGTGTCTGGACGGGAACTTTGCAAAGTTAAAATCATGCTTTAGTGCGTCGGCCTGTCAGGCGGCGGCGTTGGTGCCAACGTGGCGTGAGGATGTTTCCTCAGCGGAGACGGGATCTGTTGAACGTTGTCCAAAACCTCTCACAACTCAGTGCAGTGAAATGTCCTGATGTGACATCAGTCACTGCTGATGTCACTGATGATGTCACCAGGTCCCTGACGCGTGACCGCACTGTGTGTCTCTGTTTGTCGTTTACCTGTCAGTCAGGTAAAGCTGCTCCTCCTGTGTGACGATGCGTTCATGTGTCCTCAGAAACGAGACGTGTCATCAGAGGACAAAGAGAAGTTTCCCTATGACATCGTAAAGATGGCGCTGCCGCCCGAGGCTCAGCTGGCTGCTGACGCTGAGGTACAATTACACCAATCGGTAAAATCAGTGATTAATGATCAATCACAGCAGCTGTAACATTGTATTCTGTGTGTGTGTGTGTGCGTGCGCGCAGGTTCTCGGGGAGCATGATGACACGCCTACCACAGATGACCTCGTCGAGGCGTCAGCCAATCAGGAGCTAGATAAGTCTCCCAGTGCAGCGCTGCGTGTCCAGGAAGCCATCCTGAAAGAACTGACCAATGAGGACGTACACAAGGTACACGCACCCGTGTTTGTCTTTCTGCACTTGTGAGGAACCTCTTTGCATTCCCGATGGGGCCGAACGAATTTGAAAAAATGTGTAATTGCGATTATTTTGACTGATGTTGCAATCGCAGTACGATTCGCGATATTGGAGGTAATGATCATTTTTACATCATTAATCTCATTTTCATTGAAAAACATTAAAATGATTCTGGTGCGGTTTCTGTTCTGTACCGAACAAAGATGTTGAGTCTGTCGAATACGACGTGTAGGCGGGCCTAACCTGAGCCTGAGCCTAACCTGAGCCTGAGCCTAACCTGAACCTGAGCCTAACCTGAACCTGAGCCTGAGTCTAACCTGAGCCTGAACCTGAGCCTAACCTGAGCCTGAGCCTAACCTGAACCTGAGCCTAACCTGAACCTGAGCCTGAGTCTAACCTGAGCCTGAACCTGAGCCTGAGTCTAACCTGAGCCTGAGCCTGAGTCTAACCTGAGCCTGAACCTGAGCCTGAGTCTAACCTGAACCTGAGCCTGAGTCTAACCTGAGCCTGAACCTGAGCCTAACCTGAGCCTAACCTGAACCTGAGCCTAACCTGAACCTGAGCCTGAGTCTAACCTGAGCCTGAACCTGAGCCTGAACCTGAGCCTGAGTCTAACCTGAGCCTGAGCCTGAGTCTAACCTGAGCCTGAACCTGAGCCTGAGTCTAACCTGAACCTGAACCTGAGCCTAACCTGAACCTGAGCCTGAGCCTAACCTGAGCCTGAGCCTGAACCTGAGCCTAACCTGAGCCTGAGTCTAACCTAAGCCTGAACCTGAGCCTAACCTGAACCTGAGCCTGAGTCTAACCTGAGCCTGAACCTGAGCCTAACCTGAGCCTGAGCCTAACCTGAGCCTGAACCTGAGCCTGAGCCTAACCTGAACCTGAACCTGAGTCTAACCTGAGCCTGAACCTGAGCCTAACCTGAGCCTGAGCCTAACCTGAGCCTGAACCTGAACCTGAGCCTAACCTGAACCTGAGCCTAACCTGAGCCTGAACCTGAGCCTGAGCCTAACCTGAGCCTGAACCTGAACCTGAGCCTAACCTGAACCTGAACCTGAGCCTAACCTGAACCTAACCTTCACCTGAGCCTGAGCCTAACCTGAACCTGAGTCTAACCTGAACCTGAGCCTAACCTGAGCCTGAGCCTAACCTGAACCTGAACCTGAACCTGAACCTGAGCCTAACCTGAGCCTGAGCCTGAGCCTGAGCCTAACCTGAACCTGAGTCTAACCTGAGCCGAGCCTGAGCCTAACCTGAACCTGAGTCTAACCTGAGCCGAGCCTGAGCCTAATCTGAGCCTGAGCCTAACCTGAGCCTAACCTGAACCTGAGCCTGAGCCTAACCTGAACCTGAGCCTGAGCCTAACCTGAGCCTGAGCCTAACCTGAACCTAACCTGAACCTGAGCCTAACCTGAGCCTGAGCCTAACCTGAACCTGAACCTGAACCTAACCTGAACCTGAGCCTGAGCCTAACCTGAGCCTGAGCCTAACCTGAACCTAACCTGAACCTGAGCCTAACCTGAGCCTGAGCCTAACCTGAACCTAACCTGAGCCTGAGCCTAACCTGAGCCTGAGCCTAACCTGAACCTGAACCTGAACCTAACCTGAACCTGAGCCTAACCTGAACCTAACCTTCACCTGAGCCTGAGCCTAACCTGAACCTGAGTCTAACCTGAACCTGAGCCTGAGCCTAACCTGAGCCTGAGCCTAACCTGAGCCTGAGCCTAGCCTGAGCCTAACCTGAACCTGAACCTGAGCCTAACCTGAACCTGAGCCTGAGCCTAACCTGAACCTGAGTCTAACCTGAGCCAAGCCTGAGCCTAACCTGAACCTGAGTCTAACCTGAGCCTGAGCCTAACCTGAACCTGAGCCTACCCTGAACCTTAAAACCAAGTCTGAAACTTCAGTTTCACTCCTTTGAAGTAGTGAGGACCGACCAAAATGTCCACTGTCACTACTATGGTTTAACGCTGAAATTGGTCTTCACAAAGATAGCAATACAGGCCCACACACCTAAGGACAGGTAAACAGCACATGTGACCACACCTGTGTGACCTCTCCAGGTGACCTGCTATGACCAGGATGTGGTGACGGAGATGGAGGCGGAGCCTAAAGAGCTGGGGGCGGAGCACCATGCCACCCAGACGCTGACGTTTGCAGACAGTATGGGGGAGGTGAAGGACGAGCAGCCGCCTGGCTGGTCGACGGCGACGACCGACATGAAGTTTGAATACCTGCTGTACGGACACCGAGAGCAGCTCGCCTGCCAGGTGTGTGGGAAGACGTTCCTGGACGAGAGCAGACTCAGGTACGTACAACACACCTGACCTACACACCTGGTTAACACACCTGATCGACACACCTGGTTAACACACCTGATCGACACACCTGTTCTCTCTGTCTTCAGGAAACATGAGAAGCTTCATTCAGCAGAACGTCCGTTTGCCTGTGAGATCTGCACGAAAGCTTTCACCACCCATGCTCACCTGAAAGGTAAAAACACTTAACACACCTGTACTCAGGTACGTTCACCTAGCTCTGATGTCTTCAGATAAAGAACAGTATAAAGCTTTAGATATTACAGATGATGGACATTTTACAGATGATACATTTTTCACCGAGGCAAATTGTTTGGCTCCACCCTCACCTGTGTGTTTTAGAACACCTGAAGATCCACACGGGCTTCAAACCCTACAGGTGTGACGTTTGTGGGAAATCGTTCATTCGAGCTCCAGACCTGAAAAAACACGAACGAGTTCACAGCAACGAGAGGCCGTTCGCCTGCCAGATGTGTGACAAGGTGAGCTCACCTGTCTGCCTCTCTCCTGCCTGTCTCTCACCTGTCTGTCTGTCTGTCTGTCTCTCACCTGCCTGCCTGTCTTTCACCTGCTTGCCTGTCTTTCACCTGCCTGTCTGTCTCTCACCTGTCTGTGTCTGTCTGTCTCAAACCTGCCTGCCTGTCTTTCACCTGTCTGTCTGTCTCTCACCTGTCTGTCTGCAGGCGTTTAAACACAAGTCTCACCTGAAGGATCATGAGAGGAGACACCGAGGAGAGAAACCGTTCGTCTGTCCATCCTGCACCAAGGCCTTCGCCAAGGTACTACTACTGCTACTACCACTACTACTACTACTGCTGCTACCACTACTACTACTACTGCTACCACTACTACTACTACTGCTGCTACCACCACTACTACTACTGCTGCTGCCACCACTACTACTACTGCTGCTACCACTGCTGCTGCTGCTGCTGCTGCTGCTGCTGCTGCTGCTGCTGCTGCTGCTGCTGCTGCTGCTGCTGCTGCTGCTGCTGCTGCTGCTGCTGCTGCTGCTGCTGCTGCTGCTGCTGCTGCTGCTGCTGCTGCTGCTGCTGCTGCTGCTGCTGCTGCTGCTGCTGCTGCTGCTGCTGCTGCTGCTGCTGCTGCTGCTGCTGCTGCTGCTGCTGCTGCTGCTGCTGCTGCTGCTGCTGCTGCTGCTGCTGCTGCTGCTGCTGCTGCTGCTGCTGCTGCTGCTGCTGCTGCTGCTGCTGCTGCTGCTGCTGCTGCTGCTGCTG
>NC_058060.1:26957804-26982804 GCF_020085105.1 Siniperca chuatsi
TGATCTGCACACACAGAGGTGTGATGTTACACTGATGACATCAGAGCACAAACAGGTGACCTCTGGTTAGTTTAACACGAACATAATAATGTGACCGTCGGGTAGGGGCCGTGGTGTGGTGTGGAGCGTCAACTCTCCGGTGGGGAAGGAGGTGGAGCGGTATCAACTAGATATAGTTGGGCTCACCTCTACACAAAGCACCAGAGTCCAGGAGAGGAGCTGGACATTGTGCGCTACAGTGTGGGAGTTTCCCACGAAGAACAAGACGGTCGCCTCTACAAGACTGATGGCTGCTGAAAGGAAGTTGGTGGGTGCTTTCCATTCTGCTAATTCTGCCTCCTGCCTCCGTCGCTCCCCCATCCTCTGGCCTGTGACCCGAAAACTGAGCGATCATCAAGGATGTTCTGATCACTTAAGTGCGTCTCGGAGGAGATGAGGAGGCTCCTGGAGGAGCTTAGAGAGAGAAACCACAGGGTTATCCTATGCGGAGGTTTTTTACCGGTCGGCAACATCCCTTCAATCCGAATCCTTTTACTGATTGGTCAGCTGATCTGATGGGACGGCATCAAAACGTGCACACTTCTATACATACTGCAATCAGGGGTCTGTGTCCAAAATCACCCCCTTGCTCACTCATTCACTGCTCCCTATATAACAGACACTTACGGCGAGCAGTAAATTCAGATTTCGGAAACTTACTAATTATCATTTTGCGTCATCACTGACTGTCATTTCCGCGTCTCTAAAATGTGCCGCATTGCACTGTGGCATTGTTAGCATAAAGTAGTGTACATGTCGGACTCTATCTAACTACAGTATATAGTCGAGACATTTACACGCTTAAAAGACCAAGGATGGAGAATACATACATATACTGTAGTATACATATATACAGTCTACATATGCACCAAACAAGTGTCCAGTTTGGCACTCCTGTAATGTGTACAGTCCGCACGATCATACATTTTGGGTTGTGCACTGACATCAGCGAACATGGGCAGATGACGAAATTTATGTCACACAGACTCTTGTGGCCATGTTGATACGGCAAGCATGAATTGGCCTTAGGTGTACCTGGTACCAGAACACCTGAGGCCAAACGATCGATGGTGTCATCAGATCTGCGGATGTGGACACTCGGGTAAAGACAGGTCAGCTGATGATGTTGTGGCCGGAAGATCATCAGTGCCATGTCATGGCAGCAAACCAAAGAATTCACTGATGGACACCAGCGGAGAAGGAGAGCGTTAAACTGAAGGAGTCCTTTCAGGCTAGTTGGTCCAGTGGACTCCTGAAGCAGCAGACAGGTATCAGGAGGACTGTTATGCCCGGCCTAGAGGGAACCAGCGCAGCATAAAAAAAGATGGACTTCAGGGAGGCCATGGAGAAGGACTTTCAGTCGGCCTCTAAGAGGTTCTGACACACCATCAGACGACTCAGGAGCGGGAGGCAGAACTCAGTCCAGACTGTTTTCAGCAAGGAGGAGAACTGCTGGCTAGGACTGAGGACATTTTCAGACGGTGGAAGGAACACTTTGAGGAACTCCAGAGCTGCAGAACTGGAAGACTTGGGGGAAGACCTGTCAGTTTCTCTGGTAGAGGTCACTGAGGTAGTTAAACAACTGTGCAGTGGTACCAGGTGTGGATGAGATTCACCATGAGATGCTGAAAGCTCTGGACATTGTTGGGCTGTCTTGGTTGACGCCTCTTCAGTGTCTTGTGCAGGTCGGAGACAGTACCTGTGGACTGGAAGGGGTGATGGTTCACATTTTTAAAAAAGTGGACCAGAGCTACAACAATCAGGGTATCACACTGCTCAGCCTACCTGGGAAAGCTTATACTAGGACAAGGCTTTTGACATATCCACCAGGTATCTTGTGAGGAGTACTGTGGGAGTATGGGTACCAGGGCTATGAGTCATTAAGTCCTTGTATAACCTGAGTGAGACCTGTGTCTGTATTCTCAGCAGGAAGCCAAACATGTTCTCAGTGGGTGTTGGACTCCACCAGGGTTGTTCCTGTCAGGTGCAGTCGAGGTGTGGAGAGTGTCGGCATGGTGACCTCAGGATCGTATCTCTGCTTTTTGCAGATGATGTGGTTCTGTTGGTTTCATCAGACTGTGACCTCCAGTGAGCACTGGGACAGTTTCATAATCAGAATCAGAAATACTTTATTGATCCCTGAGGGGAAACTCTTTCGTTACAGCTGCTCACTGTCACGTCAGGGCACACAGGAATAGAAGTACCAAGCAAATCAAATATAATACGCTATAATACAGGTCAGATAAATTAAGTACAAAGTGGATATAAGTATAAAAGCTAAAATAAGTACAAAGTGGATTTACTGGTTGCTAGGTTGATAAATATGTCCGGTATAATACAGTGTAATAATATAAATAGTAAGTAATAGTGCAATAATGAGTCCTGTCAAGTTAAGTGTAGCAGATTAACCAGATTATGAGACAGTGGATGTTGCACAGCAGTAATAGAAGTATGAATAAATATCAATAAATGGGGAATATTAAACAGAAAACAGAGTATATTGCACCGGAGTATTAACAGAGAATAGTGCACAATAGTTTACAGCTGTGTGTGAAGCAGCAGGATGAGAGTCAGCTCCTCCCGGTCTGAGGCCATCGTGGAAAATAGTGGATTGTTCCCTTCAGGTTGGAGTGAGTCACTGCCCCCAGTGAAGCAGTAATCAGACTGTGGTGGTTCAGAGGGAACCTCAGGATTCACCAGTTTATCTCTGTTCCAGTCCTCAGCTGTGGACCTGGTCTCTGGGTAGTGACTGAAAGAATGAGATGGTGGATCCAAGCATATGAAATGAGTTTCTTCAGCAGGGAGTCTGGACTCAGCCTTAGAGGCGGGGTGAGGAGCTCAGAGGAGAACCACTGCCCCTTCATGTTGAGAGGAGTCTAATTTTTGATGTCTCCCATTAGATGTTTTACAGGAAATGTGTAACTGGTAGAAGACCCCGAGGCGGACCTAGAACACACCAGAGTGATTATATATCCCATCAGGCCTGAGAACACCTCATCCTCCAGAAAGAGATTGAGGATGTGGTGGGGGAAATGCACATCTGGGCTACATAGTCTGCTGCAACCGCAACCTGGACCCAGATAAACAGCGGAAAATGATGCATAGATAACAATGTGCTTCTGGTCAATAATAAATTATCAGAGTAAGTCTTAACTTAGTAACGAAAGTTTGATTTGGTCAGTCTTCTGTTAGTGAGCCACTGATCATAAAGTATTGATGTATTGATACCTGCAGCTTTAGTCAAGTATTTTCTGGTTTTGGTCTCTGTCTCACCTGGTTCTCTTTTCTCACCTGATTCTCTGGTCTCTGTCTCACCTGGTTTCTGTCGTTCTTGTCATTCTTCCTCCTCAGCAGTAGTCTTTTCGTCAAGCCGAGCTGTTTCTGATTGGACGCCTGGTTCATCTGTCTCAACTGAGACAGCAGGAAGCTGGGAACCTACCAAAGAAAAAAGGAAGTGATGTCACAGATAGCAAAGACAGTGATGCCACTGAGGCTGTGCAGGTGTGTGTCCTCTGACTCACGGTCCACAGCAGGTCCTGGTGTGTGATCATCAGGCGGACCAGGTGAGCTCCACCCACCGCCTCTTCCATCTCCTCCCGTTGCTTGGCGATGGAGCGCTTGTTTCCATGGTGACAGCAGGTGAACAGGTTGGGCGCCATTACCATGGAGACATTCCACAAAGACATCCTGTTTTGCTTCTGATGAGAGACCACCTTATGAAGGAAGACCAGCAGGGCCTGTAACCATGGAAACACATATGTAACCATGGAAACAGTGGTAGTAGTTACACCTGTAACCTCTGTACTGAGAATAACACCTGCTGAAGCTGTGATGGTTGGAGTAGAAGTCAGGTTGAGACACAAACTTGATTAAATGAGTTGTGAGTGTAAATGTTAAGAGTTTCTTGGTGTTGGGATTTACTCTGAGTGTGTCTCTGTTAGCTTCAGGAAGCAACAACAGCAGCAGCTGCAGAGCCTGAACCTGATGGACCACAGAGGAAATACCTGCAGAGACACACATCAACAATCCAGGTTATCATTCAGTATGAATCAGTACACATTCATTCTCAGAGGCCTTTATAGTACAGACGGGCCTTTGTTAGGGAGCAGCCTTTAGGGACTGTACCAAGGTTACAGGGGCGGGGAGGGGTGTTAAATCTTATATTTACATTTTTTAAATTGCGAGAACCTATCCAGCATTATTGATCCTGACCCTTGAGCTTGAAGCTGAAGACCAGCTGAAAGCTACAAAGACAAACCAACATGAAGATGTTTCAGTCTTTGACAGTCAGGAAGGCGCAGAAACCTAAAGACACCACCCTCTGCGACACACAAGTGACGTCGCCCTCGCCGCAAACATCAAACATGTTTAAAAAAACAGACCCAGTCCAACTGACCCAGACTGGAACAGACCCAGTCCAACTGACCCAGACTGGAACAGACCCATCAGTCGTCACAAATCAGATTCATCATCAGAGATACAGAACTGATGTGTGTTTCTACCTTTAATCACATTAAAAGTTGCATTTTAATGGGCAAGTGACTGAGCAGCCAATCACGGTCGCCCCCAGAGGTTGATTGACATCCTGAAATAGATTCGCCATGAAATAAAGAAATGAGGCTTCAGATGGAAACTCTGAAAACATGAAAGCGTATAGAATCCAGCTGCGGTTAGCGGAGCAGCGGCTCGTCCTCTCATGCATATAACGTACCTGTAGTCCTCACGTCGTGCGGACAAAAACACGTTTACACACTGACGTTGTGGGGACTCGCCTACCTTATGATGACAAAGAGGGTGAAGACTGAGTGTGTGTGTGTGTGTGTGTGTGTGTGTGTGTGTGTGTGTGTGTTTGCGCGTGTGTGTGTGTGTGTGTGTGTGTGTGCGTGTGTGTGTGTGTGTGTGTGTGTGTGTGTGTGTGTGTGTGTGTGTGTGTGTGTGTGTGTGTGTGTGTGTGTGTGTGTGTGTGTGTGTGTGTGTGTGTGTGTGTGTGTGTGTGTGTGTGTGTGTGCGTACCCAGCACACAGCGGTAGGTGGACAGGTGTGTGTGTGTGTGTGTGTGTGTGTGTGTGTGTGTGTGTGTGTGTGTGTGTGTGTGTGTGTGTGTGTGTGTGTGTGTGTGTGTGTGTGTGTGTGTGTGTGTGTGTGTGTGTGTGTGCGTACCCAGCACACAGCGGTAGGTGGACAGGTGTGTGTGTGTCAGCAGAGGTGTTGGCAGCTCTCTGATGAAAAGCTTCAGCAGACCGGCAGCGTCCACCTGTCTGACTGCAGACCAGTCGAACCCTCCACAACACCTGTCTAACTCTCTGCGCAGGTACTAAAGACACAGACAGACAGACAGACAGACAGACAGGTGTTCACTCATGTCCTTTAAAATAAAATCACTGTTATTCTGATCAAATGTAGAAAGATATTTGTTTTGATGTGACAGATTCAGCATTCAGTTCTGTGTGTATTGAGCTGATGAAACAATCAGCTTCCTCTTGTGCTTTCAACTTTATCACATGGTCTTCATCAGTGAATTGACTTACAAAATAAAATCATATGAAATCATAACAGCTATTGAGTTTGCATTTCAACAGATCCATTTCCATGACAACTGAGCAGACTCCATCCACAGATGAAGACTGTATGATAACGGTTGAAAGCTCAGGAAAAAAGCTTGTAAGTGGACGTTGGGTTGGGATTGTTTTGTCAAACTAAACTAGTTAAAGTCTTCAAACTAGATTTTGATATAGGACCCCTCTACAGATTACCCAAACCCAAGTGACACGCAGTGGGGCCTCTGGGGGTCTGGGGCCTCTGGGGGTCTGGGGCCTCTGGGGGTCTGGGCCTCTGGGGGTCTGGGGCCTCTGGGGTCTGGGGCCTCTGGGAGTCTGGGCCTCTGGGGTCTGGGGCCTCTGGGGGTCTGGGGCCTCTGGGAGTCTGGGGCCTCTGGGAGTCTGGGGGTCTGGGGCCTCTGGGAGTCTGGGGGTCTGGGGCACTTTACCCGGGTGACACACTGCAGCTCTTTGGTTTTCATTATTATCTCTCAGTAAACTGCAGATGACATCTTGTGATGACAGGAGGTGGTTCTGTTATTTCGTCTACTCTGATTGGACAAAATAACAGAAACACCTCTCAGTTCAACAGCAGCACAAACTGCAGCCTCCAGAGGGACCCGACAGCTGAGTCAACACACCCTGAACATTATGGCCTTCATGAAGGAGGATTTATTACAGGACTGTTTGATCAGACTGGCTTAGATTGTACAGTTGTTCCTAATAAAGTGGCCATTGTATATAAAAACAAGCAAACTTTGTCCTTCACCCTCCGCGGGTGGTCTCGTCCTTCGAGCTCAGGTCCTCTACCAGAGGCCTGGGAGCTTGAGGGTTCTGCGCACAATCTTTGCTGTTTCTAGTACTGCACTCTTCTGGACCGAGATGTCTGGTGTTCTTCCAGGGATCTGCTGTAGCCACTCCTCCAGTTTGGGGGTCACTGCCCCGAGTGCTCCGATGACCACGGGCACCACTGTTGCCTTCACCTTCCAGGCCTTCTCCAGCTCTTCTCTGAGCCCTTGGTACTTCTCTAGTTTCTCATGTTCCTTTTTCCTGATGTTGCCATCACTTGGTATCGCCACGTCAACCACAACGGCTTTCCTCTGCTGTTTGTCAACCACCACGATGTCAGGCTGGTTCGCCATTACCATTCTGTCAGTCTGGATCTGGAAGTCCCACAGGATCTTGGCTCGGTCATTCTCTACCACCTTTGGAGGTGTTTCCCACTTTGACCTCGGGGTTTCCAGTCCATACTCAGTGCAGATGTTCCTGTACACTATGCCAGCCACTTGGTTATGGCGCTCCATGTATGCTTTTCCTGCCAGCATCTTACACCCTGCAGTTATGTGCTGGATTGTCTCAGGGGCCTCTTTGCACAGCCTACACCTTGGGTCTTGTCTGGTGTGGTAGATCTGGGCCTCTATTGCTCTGGTGCTCAGGGTCTGCTCCTGTGCAGCCATGATGAGTGCCTCTGTGCTGTCCTTCAGTCCAGCCTGCTCTAGCCATTGGTAGGACTTCTTGATATCAGCCACTTCAGTTATGTTCCGGTGGTACATCCCATGTAGGGGTTTGTCCTCCCATGATGGTCCTTCCTCCAGCATCTCTTCCTCTGTTCCCCATTGCCTGAGACATTCCCTGAGCACGTCATCTGTTGGGGCCTTATCTTTGATGTACTTGTGGATCTTGGATGTTTCATCCTGGATAGTGGCTCTCACACTCACTAGTCCACGGCCGCCTTCCTTACGGCTAGCGTACAGTCTCAGGGTGCTGGATTTGGGGTGAAACCCTCTGTGCATTGTGAGGAGCTTCCTTGTCTTGATATCAGTGGCCTCTATCTCCTCCTTTGGCCAGTTTATTGTACCAGCGGAGTATCTGATGAGGCGGGGCGAATGTGTTGATGGCTCGGATCTTGTTCTTCCCATTCAGCTGACTTTTCAGGACCTGCCTTACTCTGTGTAGGTGTTTGGCTTGGCTGACTTCCTCGCCGCCTCCTCATGGTTTCCGTTTGCCTGCGGGATCCCAAGGTATCTGTAGCTGTCCTGAACATCGGCAATGTTGCCTTATATAGATATGATATATATAGATACATGTGTGTGTGTTACCTTCAGTCTAGCAGCTGATCCTGGTACTCTGAGAATTCCTTCAGTCTGCAGGCCGGTCTGCTCTAAAATACACAACAACTACACACACACACACACACACACACACACACACACACACACAGATGTCGGTGTTACTGGTTGTTTGTTGTTGTACGCCAGCTCTTCTTTAAATCTGCCTGCAAATACAACATGAACTGAATGTCGAGGTGACGTGAAGACAAACCATGACACATTATTTTGGGGGTCTAGAGGACAGAATGACTTCTGTTACAATAAACACTACCAAATGGGACCAGGATCAATAGAAGTGTAATAAAATGACTGTAACTCTAAAATATGGATTTAAATTCACTGTAGAGGCAACAAACTGAGGTAAACAACGTCCCGGCTGGACTCCCTGTTGGGACGTTTGTAATCTGGTGGACAAATGTGTTTTTATGATGTGTGATATATGTGATGTGAATGATGACATATTAAGTATTTTGGTGATTTATCAGCAGCAGATTCAGACTCAGTATTCATCTCGTCTCACTCTCAGCTGATCAGAGGTCAGATTCACGTTCTCAGTTCTGTCAGAGAACAGCTGCAGCTGCTCTGAGGTCAGTCAGTGGAGTTTTCTTACAGCAGCTGATCTGATCTAAATTAAACTTTAATACATTTAACTTTGCCAGCTGTTAGCTTCATGCGAACCACACACTCCATCACAGGGATGTTCAGCTGTTAGCAGGAAGCTAACTTCACCAGTAAGCTGATGCAACATGGATGCCCTGATGGAAAGTAACTAAGTACAGTTTTGAGGTACTTTTCGGCTATTTTCTACTTCTACTCCACTACATTTCAGAGATATGTACTTTTTACTGCACTACATTTATCTGACAGCTTTGGTTACTTTACTAATAAAGATTTTTTCATACAAAACATATAATGATGCATTTGTTCCCTGAAAAACTTCTTCATTTCAAGTCATTTTAGTCAGTAATTGAGTCCTAACTGTTGTGAATCAGTTTGTTTGAACTATTTTAACAGATATAATAATGATATAATAATATATAATTCAACCACACCGACACACCTTATACTTGTTATTTCAAGATGCAGTCAGTTCATTAGGCAGATTCATAATAAATTAATAATAAAAACTGGTTGAAATACTTTTACTGCACTAACATATTTGTTTAGTTTGTTTTAAGAAAATAAAGTTTTTAGGACTCGGTGATGTAACTGTCAGGTGTTTAGAAACTAAACTAACTAACTGTATATGAAGTAAATGGACACAGACAGGCAGACAGGCAGACAGACAGACAGGCAGACAGACAGGCAGGCAGGCAGACAGACAGACAGACAGGCAGACAGACAGGCAGGCAGGCAGACAGACAGACAGACAGACAGATGAGACAGACAGGCAGACAGACAGACAGACAGACAGACAGACAGGCAGGCAGACACACAGACAGATGAGACAGACAGAGAGACAGGCAGGCAGGCAGACAGATGAGACAGGCAGACAGACAGGCAGGCAGACAGACAGACAGACAGATGAGACAGACGACAGACAGACAGACAGGCAGACAGACAGATGAGACAGACAGACAGACAGACAGACAGGCAGACAGACAGACAGACAGGCAGACAGACAGATGAGACAGACAGACAGACAGATAGGCAGACAGACAGACAGACAGACGACAGACAGACAGACAGACGACAGACAGACGGGCAGATGAGACAGACAGGCAGATGAGACAGACGACAGACAGACAGACAGGCAGACAGACAGATGAGACAGACAGACAGACAGACAGACAGACAGGCAGGCAGACAGACAGACGACAGACAGACGGGCAGATGAGACAGACAGGCAGATGAGACAGACAACAGACAGACAGACAGACAGACAGACAGGCAGGCAGACAGACAGACGACAGACAGACGGGCAGATGAGACAGACAGGCAGATGAGACAGACAACAGACAGACAGACAGACAGGCAGACAGACAGATGAGACAGACAGACAGACAGACAGACAGGCAGGCAGACAGACAGACAGACGACAGACAGACAGACAGACAGACAGATTCTTTACATTCTGGAAGACGACAGGAACTTTGACTCCAGGAAACTTCTTCCTGTCGTTCTCCAACAGCGAGTTCAGAGGAACACCGAACACACCGCTGTCTGATCGTCAGACAGACAGGCAGAGAGAGAGAGACAGACACACAGTATTTATATATTATGCATTTGTTCTCTCATGATTATCTGTTTTGTTTTCTTTGTAAAACAGAATTATTCAGTAACATGTAATTTAGCTTTGGCAATACTTTACCTGTAACATTCATGCCAAAAAAGTGTATTTGAATTTGACCGACAGATAAAAACCTCTAACCACCAGAGCCGTCAACTTTCTAAACTGTGTTCTGAGTCCTGAACGAGTCATTCTGAGACAGACGTTTTAAACAGATTACCAGTTAGTTTAGTACGTTACAGTCTGAGTGTGTTTTCACACCTGTTTGTCTCGTTCAGTCCGGTTGAATCAGACTCTGGTTGGTTGGATACGACCTCACAGAGACTCTTTAGAGGAAGTGGTCTGGGTCCGCTCACAGATGAATTCTGGTGGGAACAGACCCCCATCTGACCCGTGCCGTACTCTGGAGGTTTGAGCTAAACAGGCTCCTGACTTTTACTGATGCATTTTGGTTTACATACATTTTTTTCTGTGTATAAGAAACCAAACAAAGCGAAAACGCAACAAGTTTACGACTCGTCCTCTGATTCAGACCAGAACAAACACACCTTAAATCAACCTGTAAGTCTTTTTTTGGTTTTGAGTCTAACGCAATCAGATTCATGACTGGAGTCTGGCTCTAGTCCACATCTCTGCAGTTTTTCAAGTTTTTCTTTATTAAAGGTGGGGTATGTGATTCTGGAGAAATCCAATACCATGACAGATACCATGATATAGAGCGTGTAAGTAAGTAATGTAACTAACGTTAGCTAGGTTGTGGGTTAGCTTAGCTAGGTCGTGGGTTAGCAAACTGTCGCTACAGCTGCTGCTGCGAAGCTAACAGCCAGAGAGGCCGAGACGGTCTCCCAGAGCCAGCACAGCAGCTCCAGACAGCGACGCTCACAACTCTCCTGCTGCTACAGCTAACATCACAACAACAGCAGATCATAAAACTAGAGAGTCAGCTGAATGTCCGCGGGCAGGTCGTTTAGCGTCACCTGACACACAGATCGTGGCTGGAACAGTGCTGTGCGGCTCGGTCCGAGCCTCTTTGTGTTTCCTGTTCGCCGAGCCGGGGCTGAGTACGAACACCGGAGGGTTTCAGCGCTCACACTGAACGCACAGCTAGCGGACCGAGAGGAGGTATTTACTGAATTTGACAAAAAGACGTGTGTTGGATTAGAGTCGCTGACCTGCCTTTAAGTTTTTTGATATTAACATCAATTCTATTTTTGTGTCACGTCATTAGCTAACCATGCCAATGTAAAGTGATTTTACAGGAAAAACTAGTTTTGCTGTTTGTACGTAAAGACAAAGTCAGTAACAAATTAAAAGTATTGTTCTATATTAATTTCATGTCAGTTATTATTAAATATCAGCATTTATATACATTTACATTGAATTTCAGACTGCAATATAAAAAATGATTTCTAACCAGAAATGGGCATGGATACGTTTTGACGTCATTATAAGTTATCAAAAATTGTGATATCACATTTTTTTTGCATTTGTTTAGACTTTGGCGAATCTCCTCCACCGTGGCATGCTGCACAGGCGTGGACGTAGCTGTAAAACAGCGACTGGGTTACTTTTACAGAGAAAAAGTCATAAACTTGGTGATTATGAACAAAAATCTTAAATTAGGGTTAGTGATACTTATCCTTAACAGACTGCAAAGAAATGACCATCTTTGCTTTGACAGAGTTAGGATTTTGAGAATTAGAGGTAAAAATTTTGACACAAATTGTGTTAATAGGTGGCAGAGGATTAATCATGACCTCGTGTCTTCTAGCAGCTGGAAACTAAAGATTCAACCAATAAACCGAGTGTTGAGATCACGCCCACCAACTGTCCAATCAGCAGCCTTCTCTATCTGACATCTCATTGGTTTTGTGTTGTCTCGTCTCAAACCTGCGTTCAAACTGTGATGTAAAAATGAAGCGCACCCTGGGTCCTGCGGCGCGGCGGGCGGGTGCGTTTGGTTTGGACGCCCAGAGCGAGCAGGAAGGTGGAGAGCTCGATGTGAGAGATGAAGCCGAGACGGGTGAGGTCACATGACGACAGGTCGTCTGCTGAGGTGAGACCCTGAGAGGGAGCGACAGGTACAAACTACACACACACACACACACACACACACACACACACACTTTTCTACATTATTATATATCCTGTTTTACATAACATTTAATTTCATCAACAAAAACTATGAGAAAAAATGAATAAAAATGTTAGGTCCAGATGAGGAGTGACTTCAGGTAACTTTGAGTCTTTTTGGAGCTGGCGTGTAATTGCAGTATGGGGGAGGGGTCAGGTATGTGGCTGTGTCAAACTGCTCATGGAGGATATTAAGATACTTTAAAACCTGTAAAACCTGTAAAAATACAAGGTAAAAAAACAGGACTCCAGTTGTTGCTCACAGCTAACTCACTGACTCCATGACAACATTATACTTCTTGTTTACATCCCCCAAATGGGAACTGTTCCAAAGCATAGAACATGATTATCCCCCAAACAGAAGTAAGACAAAGATTAATAATTGGAGTTATTAGTGTTGTGTCAAACTAAAGTCAAACTGTTTGTATAGTTTCAGCAGCAGGACGTCAGACCAAAGATGGTCTATAACTAAGATGACACATTACAAGCTGCGCCAATGGAATGAAACTGAGATGACTGTGAAAGTGGGCGTCTCCCCAGTTAAATAATAATAAAAATATTAGTATTATTAAGCAAAAAAAACACAAGTTTTATTTCAGTTTTAACTTTTAATTCATGGTTTCACGTATAATGGGGCAGTGGCGAAACCCACGTGACACAGATACAGGAAATCAATAATTACTCTAAGTGCGCCATCTCTTTTCTGAACTGTCTCTGGTCAGAGTCAAACTCACCGGCAGGTCACCACTGTCGTCTCCATGGAAACGCAGGCAGTCCCAACAAGTCGCGCCTCGTTTGTGCTCAGCCACGCCCTCTGAGTACGGAGAATCTCGCAGCAGCCAATCAGCTTGTCTCCACTGACTGACAGGCAGGGTGGGGGTGTTTGTTGGAGAGTTTGTGTTTGTTGGAGAGTGTGTGTTTGTTGGGGAGTGTGTGTTTGTTGGGGAGTGTGTGTTTGTTGGGGAGTGTGTGTTTGTGGGAGAGTGTGTGTTTGTTGGGGATGACGGGTGTTCAGGTAGCTGATCCTCAAAAAGAAACGTAGGAAGAGTTGGTCGAACTGGAAACAGAAAAACAGTTGTTTATTTCCCCCTCCAGCAGCTACAGAACAACATGACGCTTCATCAGGAGGCGTGTCTGTGTCTCCTGATGGACGTCAGTCCGGTCTTCTCTCCGTCAGCTCTGTGTTTGGTCTCCAGCAGCTGCTGAGGGAAACATCTGGCTCTTTAGCTGCTAGATGCTCCGCTATGTTCAGCAGCTGCTCTCTGACTGCGTCTGACTGCTGTTTGCTGCTGAGCAGCTCGTGTTCAGCAGCTTCATCAGAACAGACTGAAACAACAAAAATAAACCACCAGAACCTCTTAGAACAACCTCAATTACAACAAGAACCTAAAGGACCACTAGAACCTTCAAAAAGTCAAACCCTAAAACCTTCCCAATGACCACTACAACCCCCTACAGAACACTACAACATGCTACAGGACACTTAGAGCAACCTCAATTGGAACAAGAACCTCAAGAACCACTAAAACTCCCTAAATGACCACTAAACTGCCTAAAGGACCACTAGAACCTTCTCAATGACCACTACAACCTCCTACAGAACAACCTGAATTACAACAAGAACCTAAAGGAACACCAGAAACTAACCCTGAATGCCCACTAGAAAGACCAACTAAATGACCATGACAAACTCCCTGAAGGAACACTACAACCTTTCCAATTACCACTACAACATCCTAAAGGACAGTTAGAGCAACCTCAATTACCATAAGAACCTAAAGAACTACTAGAACCCCCTAAATAAAAGTAAATTTTATTGTAAATTTTATTCATATAGCCCAATAGCACAAATCACAATTTGCCTCGAGTGGCTTTACAATCTGTACAGCATACAACACCCTCTGTCCTGAGATCCTTGATTCGGATGATGAAAAACTCCCCAAAAAAACCCTTTTAACAGGGCAAAAAATGAAAGAAACCTCAGGAAGAGCAGCAGAAGAGGGATCCCTCTCCCAGGATGGACAGACATGCCATAGATGTTGTGTGTACAGAATAGATTCATAACAGAAAGTCATACATGACAATATACAATTATGATAAATAAATGACCACTAGAACCTCCTACAGGACACTTAGAACCACCTCAATTACAGCAAAACCGAAAGGACCATTAGGACCACCTAAAGGACCACTAGTACCTCCTAAAGGACCATTAGGACCACCTAAAGGACCACTAGTACCTCCTAAAGGACCATTAGAACCCCCTAAAGAACCTACAGAACTACCTAAGGGACCTCTAGAATGTCCTACAGGACAGTTGGAACCTCCTAAAGGATTATTAGACCCCCCTCAAGGACTTCTATGACCACCTACAGGACAGTTAGAACCACCTCAATTACAACAAGAACCTGAAGGACCACTAGAACGTCCTAAAGGACCACTAGAACCTCCTAAAGGACCTCTAGAACCACCTAAGGGTCCTATAGCACCTTTAAAGGACCTAACAGACCTGTGCTGGGTAGGTCTGTTCATTCATAAGCAGTCAGACAGGTGAGCAGACAGACAGGTACCTCTGTGAGTGTTTCGGCGGATGGTTTTGGTGGTGGTGTGGTATCGACTTGGTGGTAACTCAGCGCGGTGAGAGGGCGGGGAGGGGCATCCTTCTGCTGAGTCATCATCAGGCTGGAATAGTGTGTGTGAGAGAGAGAAAACACTGAGTCATTACAATCTGGTTCACTTGTTTCTATACGAATGTATATATGTGTACATACATACATACATATATATCTGTCTGTACTGCATGTATAAGTATCTGTGTTTTCTACCTCACTGAAGATGTCCCGGACGTCTCTGATTGGCTGCCTGTTTCTCTTCTTCAGCGTCTCGTTGTAATTGTCCAGCCTCTTCTTCACTGTGGCAGCTTGCTGCTGTGTCAATGTTGACAGCAGCGCCTCGGCAGGCGGTGGCGATGCCTCCTCTGACAACGAGCCCATCACCAGGGAGGATAACCCTGCCTCCGTCAGCCACGCCTCCTCCAGCTCCACCTCTGCAGGTAGACAAAGACGGGTAGAAGTCAGACAGAAAGACAATGTCTAACTCTGCTGTCAGTTTGACTTACCGTCCATACTCTTCCTCTCCTCTTCTTCTTCATCTTGTTCTTCTCCCTCCTTCTCCTCCTCGATGCTTCGCACTTCTCTCCAGTAGGTTTCCATGGTAGCGTGGCGGGAGTCAGAGGTCACTGTCTGAGGGGGAGCAGGGGGGTTGGAGGAGGGGGGGTGGGAGGTGGTAGGTGGAGACGACAACATCCTGCAGAAACAGACAGAGGAAATGGATCATGTCAGCCAATCAGAGTGTCAGACAGAAGAAATGGATCCAATCAAACTAATTTTATTTAACTTGGGTTTACTTTAAGGTTAAACCTGCATTCATATATGTTTTTGTCCACTAATCAACTTTGTCAACAGTCTGTAAACACATCTGACATATCATCAGTTTATTATAGTTTGTTTCTAACAGCTGCTGGAAACACTGAGACTGAACCAGACAGGAAAACTAAAACTATATTTTCATATCGGGACCCCTCACAATGAGTCATCGCTTACTCGAAAATATCTAAAAGCAGTCAGACAATGAAAAGTTGTCAAACTTTTTCTTGTAAACGTTTATTAAAGGTGTGAAATGTGAATGTTATGTTTGTTATTTTATGTCAGAGTGTATTTAGATCTTGTGGTTGTTGGAGGGACGAAGCTGAGCTATGATTAAATATTGATAATGTATGTGTGTGAAAGGAAGTCAGCCTCTTCCAGTGTATTGATCAATATGTGTGTGTTGGGGGGAACCTTGGTCTAATGGTTTTTGTTCCCAGGGGAGGACAGAGTGGGGTGCGCAGGCTAATGCTAGCAGATTCTGTGTGTCCATTAGGAGGAAATGGATGGTGTTGGAGCGATAAGTGTTTTCACTCAGGTCCTCATACAGTAATCTGACCTGGTTATTCCTCCTGCAGAGTGAGACATTAAATCCTCTGAAAACCACATGGACTTCTGCAGGTTTAACTCAAGTTTGATTTAACTCAGAGCTGCACAACATTTAGTTTGGACTCTTTTAACTCTCAGCTCAGTTTTGATACATTTTTATTTTATTTGGGTTTAACTAAAACTTAATTTTTACTTGAAGGTAAAAGTTTAGTTTTGCAGAGTTTGAAATTATTTTGGATCTTAGTGTGATTAAATTGTTTACTGCCTTTTTTTTTTTTTTTTTTACAGTTTTATTGTCTTAATTAAGTGTCCCACATCTGGTCCAGATCTGTTACTCTAAGTAAGTGGTTTAAATCTATTCAAGCTATACAAGCCAAATACTTTGATTAAGACTGGAGCTTGGTCTGATAAGTTTAGGCATTTGTTACCGTGACACTCCAGTTCAAGAGTCCAGTCCAGCCTTCATAGTAAAGTGGTTTAGACCAGCCATGTGCTGGTGTTCAGATTCATCCAGCTTCCTTCATCAGTCTGACCTAAAGACACTTAGTGAAAACCCTTTCACCACAGATCTCCTCATTCTAACAGCTGAGGAGTTAGTTTATATCTGTCACACAGTCGCTGAGGAGAGGCTGCTGATTCTTTAAAGAAATGATCATGAAAACAAAGAAATCAAACAATTAAATGTTATAAATGCAGTAAACAGAAATTAAGCTGTTCTGCTCACAACCAAAAAGAAACAGGTGTGACGACTTCACCTGCAGCCAAACAGCTGATTTAAATATCTGTAAACTTTCTTTTCTTTATACTTTAAACTGGACAGTTCATTTTATCCTCATTTAGTTTGTTGACCTTTTGACCTGATGCACATTCACATTGTTTCGTACATCAAACAGATAAATGATGACACATAGCTTTTGTTTCAGAATCAGAATCAGCTTTATTGCCAAGCAGGTTCACACATGCGAGGAACTCTCTTTGGTATTTTGGTGCAAAACAATAAACATAGTAGAAATATAAAGAAAGATAAAGCAAGTACTGCAGGTCAACATAATAAAGAATATGTACAATGTGACTGTTATTTAAAGTTTGTGCAGGGATGTGCAATGTGTAAAAGTTTACAGTATGAGTATACTGTACTGGGGGGTTCAGTGTCAGTGGGGGGCTCCCGGGCCTTGTCGATGAGGCCAGCTGCCAGAAACTGTTCTTGTGGCGCGAGGGGAATGTCAGAAACAGTTTGTGTCCAGGGTGGGAGGGGGCAGCCACAATCTTTCCTGCTCGCCTCAGAGTCCTGGAGGCCTACAGGTCCTGGAGGCGTACAGGTCCTGGAGGCCTACAGGTCCTGGAGGCCTACAGGTCCTGGAGGTCTACAGGTCCTGGAGGCGTACAGGTCCTGGAGGGATGGTAGACTGCAGCCAATCACCTTCTCTGCGGAGCGAATGATACGCTGCAGTCTGCCCTTGTTCTTGGCGGTGGCAGCAGCGTACCAGGTGGTGATGACGGAGGTGAGGATGGACTCAGTGATGGCGGTGTAGAAGTGCACCATCATTGTCTTTGGCAGGTTGAACTTCTTCAGCTGCCGCAGGAAGTACATCCTCTGCTGGGTTTTCTTGAGGTCCTGGGTGATGATGGTGCCCAGGAAGCACAGTGTCGACTGGGGAGTCACACAAGGTGATGGAGGTGGGTGGCGCTGGGTTCAGACATCATACTCAGAGTTTATGTAGTATTTATGACAGAACATTAGTTTCTATTTGTAGCACGTTAACTTTAACTTCTATACATATTTGTCTCAAATTGTTCTAATTTCTATTTCTTTGAGTTACCAGTGCTGCTGCTTCTGCTGCTGGAGGGGCGTCAGCAGGCCTGAGCAGCAAAAGATGAACGCCCTAAAGCAGAGCTGTTAAATACAGGAAGTGACCAATCAGACTGTACCAAGCGCTCGCCATATCATGGGGGCACTTGGGATTTCTAGTTTAGAGATTTTGTTTATTTCTTTAGAAAATACATATTATTATATTATAATATATTTTTGTTTTAGTTAATTGTTAAAAGACTCAAAAACAGCAGGCTGAGGAGGCTCAACATGGACTCCAGGATACTTCTACAGGTGCACCACTGAGAGTCTCCTGACTGGCTGCTTCACCGCCTGGTATGGCAGGTGCACCGCCCTCAACCGTAACGCTCTACAGAGGGTGATGAAAACTGCTCAGCACATCGCCAGGACAGAGCTGCCATCCATGGAGGACCTCTACACCCATCCAACAGGATCATCAGAGACCCTAACTGCCCCAGCCACAAACTGTTCTACCTGCTGATCCGGCAGACTGTCCCGCACCACCAGGCTCAGGGACAGCTTCATCCCGCAGGCTGTGAGGCTGTTGAACTCCTCACTGTCACTTTACGTTTATAACACTTTTACTTACTGTTTAAAATCTGTTTACATCTCAGTAGATGTTTTTACTACATTACTGCACAACATGTTCACATTACAGTTTATACATTTTACTATTACTCACCAGGCTACCACAGTATTATATTTTACTTTATATTATATTTTATTCTTATATTTTGGTAATTAGATGTTGTTCCTCTTATGTGATTTTTCATATCATATCTGTTGTACACATCTGTAAGAGCACAGGTGGAGGGAGCCTGAGATCTAAGATTTTTACTGTAACTGTTCATGACAATAAAGAACTTGAAGATATTTAAACTGATAGATTAAGTGTCCTGCTTTGTTTTATTTGTAGTTTTGTAGTTAGTTTGTTGGTGTTTGTCTTTGTTTCAGACATTATAAATGTTCCCCTTTGTGTTCAGTTCATGTTCAGTTGTCACAGCCGGAGTTTACTTCTGTTTAGCTGACCTCTTTTATGGGCCCAGAACTTTCGTCATTATTTTGTAAATTGTTTCTTTAAATTAGTTATCAGATTATGTCCTGACTAGATCTGGTCTGAGTCTGTGATGATTTCCTGTTCTGGATCACTGTGTCTCTGGACTCTGAACTGATCTGGATCCAGCACGAGGAACCAGACTAACTGAAGAACTTACTGACACCAACAGTCAGTGTGAAATCTGTTGGATCCATCAAAAGTTTCGGATCGGGTCTACAGCTCAAACAATTAGTCAATCAATTAGTCGATTAATCAGCAACTATTTGGATAATTGTTTTAGTCATTTTTACAAATATTTACAGGAGTCAGTTTCTCAGATGTGTCTGTTTCTGTTTTCTATCACAGTAACTGAATCTCTTTGAGTTCTGGACTGTCGGACAAAACAAAACATCTGAAGACATCATGTTGGAGAAATTATAACATTTTCAGAGATTTTACAAACAAAAGGATTCATCGATTAATGGAGAAAATAATGGTCAGATTCATTGATAATGAAAATAATCATTATTTCAGCTCTAATTAACAGAATCAAGATGCTTACTTCCTTTTCACAGATTTATTTTGTTAACAAGTCGACTCAGATCTGGTCTGATGTGGTTTAAATCAGGCCTATTTGTCTCTATAGGCCACATTCATTCTGAAGCCGTGAAGTGACTCATCAGGTCCACATCTGATCCAGATCCATTAAACACAGCAGATGATCTGATCTGGTCTACAAACATAAAACATGCATATTATCAAACTGAACTTGTACCAGACTCTGACTCCCTGCAGATAAAAGTCTTAATTATTGAATTTAATTTATTTGTTCATCTCCTTGCTGATTGTCGGTCCATCTCTCCCATTACCTCTGTCTCTCCTCATCAGTATCATCAGAGCAGTATCAGAGTTATCAACATGTTATCACTACGGTATCACTACGTTATCGTCATGTTATCAGTGTGTTATCAGTGATCAATAGAGACATAAAGAGAAGAAACAAACTCACCTCCGATCAGTCTGGCTGCTGGTCGTCTGTGTGGAAAGACAGAGGGGGGAGGAGATGGGAGGGGCCACAGAGAGAGAGGAGGGGAAGGGGGGAGCTCCCAGTTTAGACCAGCAGCTGGACACCAGCTCAGACTGGAAGTGTTGGAGGAACCCTCCATCAGCTGTTTGTCCCAAAGTCAGAGGAATCCACCACCTGTTAGCTTAGCTTAGCACAGAGACTGGAAGCAGGGGGAACCTGTTAGCTTAGCTTAGCACAGAGACTGGAAGCAGGGGGAACTGTTAGCCTAGCTTAGCACAGAGACTGGAAGCAGAGTGAGGCATGTTGGAGACCTGATGATGAACTGTTTCAACATGTTATTAATAAAATGTAAATGTTTCAAATTGAATTAAAAACATCTGTGCTGGATATAAATAATTTCAGTCAACTGATGTTAAGTTCATATTTTAGGGCTGAGATGAGGGCTAATTTGTGATCATTGCTCAGACGAGTCATTTTATCAAACTACTTTATTAGTGTGGACCAAACATTTAAACATTTTTATCAAACATTTTTAAATTAGGACATCAGATTTTAAGAAGGAGCAACATGTCAATAACAGCAGCTGTTCTATGATCAGTCCAAACATCTATCATCTCTGACATTAGTAAAATATAGGCTAAACATTTATTGAACTAATGCACCATTTTTCACCTGTGTATCAAGATATTAATTATTTCTATATGGAAATTATGTATAGGACATTATAAATAAGTCATTATATTATGGACATTTTATATAGGACATGATATATAAGACATGATACAGTGGTGTGAAAAAGTGTTTGCCCGCTTCCTGATTTCTTATTTTATTTTCGTGTTTGTCACTTAAATGTTTCAGATCATCAAACAAATTTAAATGTTAGTCAAAGATAACACAAGTAAACACAAAATGCAGTTTTTAAATGAAGGTTGTTATTATTAAGGGAAAGCAAAATCCAAACCTACATGGCCCTGTGTGAAAAAGTGATTGCCCCCTAAACCTAATAACTGGCTGCTCCACCCTTAGCAGCAACAACTGCAATCAAGCGTTTGCGATAACTTGCAGTGAGTCTTTTACAGCGCTGTGGAGGAGATTTGGCCCACTCATCTTTGCAGAATTGTTGTAATTCAGCCACATTGGAGGGTTTTCGAGCATGAACTGCCTTTTTAAGGTCATGCCACAGCGTCTCAATAGGATTCAGGTCAGGACGTTGACTAGGCCACTCCAAAGTCTTCATTTTGTTCTTCTTCAGCCATTCAGAGGTGGACTTGCTGGTGTGTTTTGGATCATTGTCCTGCTGCAGAACCCAAGTTCGCTTCAGCTTGAGGTCACGAACAGATGGCCGGACGTTCTCCTTCAGGAGTTTTTGGTAGACAGCAGAATTCATGGTTCCATTTATCACAGCAAGTCTTCCAGGTCCTGAAGCAGCAAAACAGCCCCAGACCATCACACTACCACCACCATATTTTACTGTTGGTATGATTTCTGAAATGCGGTGTTACTTTTACGCCAGATGTAATGGGACACACACCTTCCAAAAACGTTTGTCTCATCAGTCCACAGAGTATTTTCCCAAAAGTCTTGGGGATCATCAAGATGTTTTCTGGCAAAAACGAGACGAGCCTTAATGTTCTTTTTGCTCAGCAGTGGTTTTCGTCTTGGCGCTCTGCCATGCAGGCCATTTTTGCCCAGTCTCTTTCTTATGGTGGAGTCATGAACACTGACCTTAACTGAGGCAAGTGAGGCCTGCAGTTCTTTGGATGTTGTTGTGGGGTCTCTGAATGACTGAAGAACAAAATGAAGACTTTGGAGTGGCCTAGTGGAGATAAGTTGAGCAAACTGTTTGCGAATGTTTATTCAACATCTGTTGCATAATAGCCGAACCTTATATGTATTCAGATGTGAATATGATACAGCATTCTAGTGAGGCTGACAGACGAAGAAGAAGAACAAAATGAAGACTTTGCAGTGGCCTAGTCAAAGTCCTGACCTGAATCCTATTGAGATGCTGTGGCGTGACCTTAAAAAGGCAGTTCATGCTCGAAAACCCTCCAATGTGGCTGAATTACAACAATTCTGCAAAGATGAGTGGGCCAAATCTCCTCCACAGCGCTGTAAAAGACTCACTGCAAGTTATCGCAAACGCTTGACTGCAGTTGTTGCTGCTAAGGGTGGAGCAGCCAGTTATTAGGTTTAGGGGGCAATCACTTTTTCACACAGGGCCATGTAGGTTTGGATTTAGTTTTCCCTTAATAATAACAACCTTCATTTAAAAACTGCATTTTGTGTTTACTTGTGTTATCTCTGACTAATATTTAAATTTGTTTCATGATCTGAAATATTTAAGTGACAAACATGCAGAAAAGAAAAAGAAATCAGGAAGGCGAACACTTTTGCACACCGCTGTATATAGGACATTATATATAGGACATGATATATTCACACAGCTTATGGAACTAAACGTTGGTTTCATATTTATTATTTTAACACTACAGATTCAACCTTCGGGTTGTTTTTTTTATCTGATGTTTGCTGCTGAATTCAATTCTGTTCATAAAAACTCTTTCAAAACTTTATTTAAAACAAAGACTTTATTTTGTTGATTTAGAATCATTTATTAACTCTGTTTTTGTGGTGAACTGATGTCTTTCCTCTATATTTATTCATATTTTATATTTTATACTCTCTCTCTCTCTCTCTCTCTCTCTCTCTCTCTCTCTCTCTCTCTCTCTCTCTCTCTCTCTCTCTCCTGGGAGCATGCGCAGTGAGCTCTGTGCTTCATTATTTCCGTGTTGTGTAGCTGTCAGCAGAGCGAGGCGGATCATCAGAGACGGTAAGCGCTGTTTAAACGCTCGGTACCGGTACCGGCTCTTCGGTCCTCTCTCCGACGGTCCTCCGGTTCCTCTTAGCGGCTCTTTGCTGCTGCTAAAACCGCTCACAGGAGCTCGGAGCCGGCGGAGAGAACCGCGGATCACCGCCGGGTTTCTGCTCTGTTTGTTGTTTCCTGGTTCAAGCTGTCAGCTCAGACACTTCCGGTCAGTCCTTCAGAATAATAGTTTGGATCATGAACCAAATAACTCACGTTATTGTCAATCTTCATTCTGAGACACAAACAGCTTCTTTGTATTGTTTGTTCTTCTTCTAGTTTGTGTGAGTTTGTCTGTAAACTGTCTCATTGCTGAACCCAGCTGTGGTAGAAAGTAACTAAGCACATATAAGTAATGGTACTGTACTTCAGTACAGTTATGAATGTACTTGTAGGTACTTTGCTTGAGTATTTCCATTTTCTGCTACTTTATACTTCTACTCCTCTACAATTATCTCATAACTTTCGTTAATTTGCAGATTCAGATTAATAGCTAATACAAAATATAGTCAACAAATAATTGATGACGTATTATTTTAAGCTACCCAGCAGTGATGAACACATTAATGCGTCAATAATTATCATACAGTAACATAATACGCATTATTCTGCAGAGTCAGTACTTTTACTTTTGGTACTTTAAAGCTGCTCTGTGGAGTTTTCTGTGTCTCCTTATGTATCTGGACTGTCTGAAAAACTACAGAGGATCTTTAGACAGCACGATGTTCCTGTCTTCTTTAAACCAGGCAACACTTTAAGACAGAAACTCGTTCACCCTGAGGACAAGTTACCCACACAGAAACAGAGCAATGTAGTTTACTCCATTCAGTGCAGTGAGGAAAACTGCAAAGAGCGGTACACAGGTGAGACCAAACAGCCGCTTCACAAAAGACTTTATCAGCACAGACAACACGCTAACTCAGGATTACAGAGCGCCGTGCATTTGCATCTAAAAGCTACAAACCGCACATTTGAAGACAGCGAGGTGAAGAGTCTGAGTAGAGAGAAGAGTTGGTTTGAAAGACGAGTCAAAGAAGCCATTTTTGTGAAAAAAGAAAACCCCTCTTTGAACAGAAATGGTGGTCTGAGATTCAACCTGCCCAAAGTTTACCACAGTGTGTTAACACCGTGGTCAAGCCAATCACATGCTAATCAGGTACTTAACAGTGATGAGGGAGGTGCAGCCAGAGAACAATAGGCCTGATTACTGATTACTGGGCCATCATGGAAACTATTAGGTCAGTTTCAGGTGAAACTAGCTAATCAACAGATACTCAGGTAGACTCCTTCCTGAGGGCGGGGCTTAAGCAACACAGAGTAGCTTAAATTTCTGAGTTCTCAGACCATTTTCACAATTGAGAAAGACTTCCGGATGGGAGCCGAAACGTCTTGATTCCGAAAACAGCGTCCAGACGACTACGACTGAAACCTTTTCTACGATTTTCTAGTAAAAGTTTGAATGCAGGACTTTTGCTTGTAAAAGAATATTTCTACACTTAAGTCAAAAATCGTAGGACTTCTTCCAGCGTTGGTACCAACAAAACAACTTCTGTCTGATTCATGAAGGAGTTTTTGTTTCAGGTGAAACTGGAATTAACAGTGAAATGAACTCAGACAGACTGATGCTCCATTAATCAGCTGTTATCTGACAGCGAGCTGATCAGCGCGACAGACTTTTAGAAATACAGTGATGATCATAATCATCAGGTTATAAACATGTAATAACGGTTAATAAGAGACTGTAATGTGTACATTAAGTGTTTATTAATGTTCAGTATTTGTTCTAACTTCTCCTATGAAGACATATTTTATGTTATTACAGCTGTTTTACTATATTATCATTCATGATCTGTTTATACAGCAGACAACACTTGTTATAGTTGTTAATAAATACGTTAATGAACAGATCTGCTTACAGCTACATTATAGTCTGTTATTAACCAGTTATTACATCTTTATATGCTGATTGATTATACATGATAAATAAGGGGGGGCTGTTAGTTTTCATGTACATTAAAAACAGATTTATTTCAGATGATGTCTGATGTAAAATAAATCAGAATATTTGAATCATTTAAATCATCAAATCTGACTCTGTAGCTGCAGATAGACCTTTATTTTGAAGGGATATGTGTGTGGATTTCCTGTTTGTGTGTGTGTGTGTTTTAATGGAGTGGTTTCCTGCCCTGATGAAGATGATGATGAGTGTTTATTAG
>NC_058060.1:26987804-27040304 GCF_020085105.1 Siniperca chuatsi
CACACACATACCTGTCTGAGGGCGGTCAGGTGAGTTTCCTGTGCCTCTCTCAGGTGATTGGCTGTCGGCTCCGTCTCCATATTGACGGGTACTCGGAGTGCTATGACTTCTGGGTAAACGCTGACTCAGCAGACATCAAACCGGCAGGCTGGTGTAAAGACCACAACCACAAGCTCCACCCACCCAAAGGTGAGTACAGGTAGCCCCGCCCCCTCACAGGTAACCACCTGACACAGGTCATATCACTCTACCTGTCTGTCTCTCTCTCTCTACAGGTCACAGTGAGACAGATTTTGATTGGCCGCTCTACCTTCAGTCCACCGGCTCTCATGCTGCTCCTCCGACCCTGTTCACCTGTCGCACCGCAGTCAGTATACACCTGTCTGTCTGTTCACCTGTCGCACTGCAGTCAGTATACACCTGTCTGTCTGTTCACCTGTCGCACTGCAGTCAGTATACACCTATCTGTCTGTTCACCTGTCGCACTGCAGTCAGTATACGCTTGTCTGTCTGTTCACCTGTTGCACTGCAGTCAGTATACACCTATCTGTCTGTTCACCTGTTGCACTGCAGTCAGTATACACCTGTCTGTCTGGTCACTTTTTCGCACTGTAGTCAGTGGGGAGCTGGGAGATGTGTGCGAGGGGCAAGTTCGCTACGTTCCACAAACTGTCTTAGTCGTCTCTGTTAGTCTTTGCACTGTTCCAACAATCACCTACTCTGGTTTGGTAGCTGTTTCCCCGCTGCCTCTCACTGCTGTCACTGGCCTCTTTGTGCTCGCTGAACGAGAGTCTGTCGCTGAGCAGCGGCTCTCACTCGTTCTTCGGAGCCAGACCATTAAACTAGCAAAATAAAATGACAAAAACCGCCCAAAAGAAACAACTGATTGGCGACATATTCGTCTAATCGCCCTGCCCTAGTGGCTGTGTATGACTGTTTCCGTCTCGTGTGATCCAAACATTTCCAATAACTGCAGAGCGTTATAAAGTCCAAAAGTCAAAATGTATTTAAAAAGTATATTCAATTCAATTTTATTTATATAGCACCAATTCATAACAGAAGTTACAGAAGAGCAGGTCTAGACCGAACTCTTTATAATATTATTTACAGAGACCCAACAAATCCCACCACGAGCAAGCACTTGGCGACAGTGGCAAGGAAAAACTTCCTTTAAGAGGCAGAAACTTTGGACAGAACCAGACTCAATGGTGGGCGGCCGGAGGCAGAAATACCTGCTGAAAGCGACAGAAGGAGAGAAACGAGAAAGCACAGAACTACGAGGAGGAGAGAGGAAAGAGGTACATGGGAAGTCTCCCGGCAGTCTAGGCCTATAGCAGCATAACTAAGGGATGGTTCAGGACTCACCTGAGCCAGCCCTAACTATAAGCTTTATCAAAGAGGAAAGTCTTTAGCCTACTCTTAAATGTGGAGATGGTGTCAGCCTCCCGAACTGGGACCACAGGAGAGGAGCTTGATAACTGAAGGCTCTGGCTCCCGGTCTACTTTTGGAGACTCTAGGAACCACAAGTAACCCTGCATCCTGTTAGCGCAGTGTTCTAGTCGGATAATATGGTGTTATGAGATCTTTAAGATACGATGGTGCCAGACCATTAAGAGCTTTGTAGGTGAGGAGAAGGATTTTAAATTCTGTTCTGGATTTTACAGGGAGCCAGTGCAGAGAAGCTAATATTGGAAAGATAGGATCTCTTCTTGTTCTTGTCAGTACACATGCCGCAGCATCCTGGATCAACTGGAGAGTCTTAAGGGACTTATTCGGGCAGCCTGATAATAAGGGATTGCAGCAGTCCAGCCTAGAATTAACAATTGCATGCATTAATTTTTCTGCATCATTTTGAGACAGGATGTGCCTGATTTTTGCAAAGTTACGTAGGTGAAAGAAGGCAGTCCTTGAAGTTTGTTTCATGTGGGAGTTAAAGGATAAATCCTGGTCAAAGATAACTCTGAGGTTCCTTACGGTGGTGCTGGAGGCCAGGGCAATGCCATCTAGAGCAACTATATCTTTAGATAATGTGTCTCGGAGGTGTTTCGGACCAAGTACAATAACTTCAGTTTTGACAGAGTTTAACATCAGAAAGTTGCAGGTCATCCAGGTCTTTATGTCCTTAAGGCATGCTTGAAGTTTAGCTAACTGGGTATCATCTGCATAGCAATGAAAGTTTATGGAGTGTTTCCTAATAATATTGCCTAGAGGAAGCATATATAAGGTGAATAGAATCGGTCCAAGCACAGAACCTTGTGGAACTCCGTGACTAACTTTGGCGTGCATGGAGCACTCACCGTTAACATGTACAAACTGAGATCGATCTGATAGCTAGGATTACTTGTTTCAGTCTCTGTAATAGGATGTGATGGTTAATGGTGTTGAACGCAGCACTAAGATCCAACAAGACAAGTACAGAGACAAGTCCGTTGTCTGATGCAATTAAAAGGTCATTTGTAATTTTCACCAGTGCTGTCTCTGTGCTATGATGCACTCTAAACCCTGACTGAAAATACTCAAATAAACTATTGTTATTTAGAAAGTCACACAACTGATTGGCAACTGCTTTCTCAAGGATCTTAGAAAGAAAGGGAAGGTTAGATATAGGTCTATAGTTGGCTAAAACCCCTGGACCAAGAGTGGGCTTTTTAAGAAGCGGTTTAATTACAGCTACTTTAAAGGATTGTGGTACACAGCCTGTTAATAAAGACAGATTGATCATATCCAGTAAAGAAGTGCTAATTAAGGGTAAAATGTCTTTAAGCAGCCTAGTTGGAATGGGGTCTAAGAGACAGGTTGATGGCTTAGATGAATTAATCGTCGAGTCAGTCAATATAGATGTAATCATTTTCAAAATTCACAACATGTTTTTATCTAACAAAATATTTTGCTTCAATCCTGTCTGTCTGTTCACCTGTCGCACTGTAGTTAGTATAGTTAGGTAGGTAGCTATTTATTTATCCCAGAGGGGAAATTTCAGTCTCACAGCAGAGATATGTAGGGAATAGAAAATGAATAATAAATAATGAAAAGATAAGGAATAATAATAAGTAAGGACGAGGGGCCTCCGCGGAGTCCATTAACTCCTGATTATAAACACCTCGTCGGGCATTATCCTGCTTATACCATGGTCACTTGCCAAAGAAAAGAAAATGAAGACTATTTATATTTTCATGCGTTTTTCAATCAAAATCAAAAGTTTTTCACAAGCCATAACTCCATTTCCCTGGTAACACCTGAGGGTTTGACTAATACCTGGAACAATCATTACCATCCCATAAAGTTCTTGTGCAATGGAAATGTTGTTCACTACTCCAGTAACTGGGACGAACCTTAGATACGACTTGGTGACGGGAGATATGTCTAGTCCGCTCAGCTCATAGAACCCTTTGGCTCAGCTATGAGCCAGAAAGCTAACATTATGCTAACATTAAGCTAACGTTAAGCTAGATTCAAAGTCATCAACACTGCGTACGGTTGACAAACAGTAAATATAATTTGACAATGTTTAACAACAAGACTAGCTAGCTATCCAGCCGTGTCATTGTCCCCAAATCAGTATCAAGATTTTCAGGAACAAATGAGGCCGTGTGCTGTCGGCGTGAAGCAGCGAGTTGAACAGCGAATGGGAGGTGAGATGATGCTTATGTGAACGTATCAGTAAGTTCAGAGGGGCAGTGTACTTCCTGCAGCTTGTGTGTTACAGATCTATGTGTAAATAAAGTTGATTGAGTCTGTTTGCATCACCAGCCTCCCCAACACACAACAGCAAAGAAGAGTGCACTGGCCACCACTGTTTCATAGAACATGCAAAGCAGCCTGTGGCACACATTAAATTAGATGAACCTCCTCAGGAAGTACAGTCTGCTTTGTCCCTTCCTATAGAGGGCACTACAGTTTGTTGTTGTGGTGCACCCCCAGGAACTTGTGACTCCACCACACCCACCTCCTCACTCTGAATAGTGATAGGTGAAGGTGGCTTCCTGTTCCGTCGGAAGTCCACTACGAGTCCTTTTGTCTTGCTGCTGTTTAGCTGCAGGTGGTTGATGTTCCACCAGTTGACAAAGCTCTCCACCAGACTCCTATACTTGTTGACCCAGTGATGCAGCTGACAATGGATGAGTCATCGCAGAACGTCTGAAGATGAGTAGATCCAGAATTGAATCTGAAGTCAGATGTATATAGGGTGAACAGGAATGGAGACAGAACAGTTCCCTGAGGTGCGCCCGTGTTACTATACTGTATGTCTGACTGGCAGCTCTGGAGTCAGACAAACTGCGGTCTGCAGGTGAGATAGTTTGTAATCCAGCATACCATGGTACAGTCCACCTTCATGGCTGTAAGCTTCTCTGCAAGCAGGAGTGGCTGAATGGTGTTGAATGCATTTGAAAAGTATCCTGGGTCTCTCCAGGTGAGAGTAAGCCTTATGCAGTAGGTAAATGATGGCATCATCCACGCCAAGGTTTGCCTGGTAGGGCAAAGGGGTCCAGAGAGTCAGCCACCGGCGGCCACAAGTGCTGCAGGACCAGCCTCTCAAAGGTCTTCATTATGTGGGAGCTAAGCGCCACTGGCCTGAAGTCATTGAGAGCACCGACTACTACTGACTGCATGTGTCTCTCTATACACCTGACCACCTGTCTGTCTCTCTCTGCCTGTCTGTCTCTCAGAGCTGTGGGTTCAGTGTGGGGATGAAGTTAGAGGCGGTCGACAGGAAGAACCCCGGTCTCGTCTGCGTCGCCTCTGTCACTGATGTCATCGATGACCACTTCCTGGTTCACTTCGACAACTGGGACGACACGTACGACTACTGGTGAGACAGAGAGGTGACAGACAGACAGCTACGTCAACTGGTGAGACAGACAGTTGAAGTACAGACAGGTGACAGACAGGTGGACAGACAGCTACGACTACTGGTGAGACAGACATGTGACAGACAGGTCAGAGACATTAGTACCAGGAGCAGTAGCAGTAGTAGTATGAAGAGTACCACAGAAGTATTTGCAGTAAATCATGTAGTTGCGATGTTGACCAACAGGTGGAGCTGCAGTAGTTTTCTTGGTGTTTCAGTGTGTTTGTATTAGACATGAAGGTCTGACACATGATCAATACTTGTTGATTATTCATTACCGTATTGATGTATTGATGGTTGTACTGATCGATCAGGTGTGACAGCAGCAGTCCGTACATCCATCCTGTGGGCTGGTGTGAAGAACAGGGACGACCTCTGACCGCTCCACAGGGTACACACACAAATACACTCAGTACTCACTCTGTAGTACTCTGAGTACTTTTGGTTATCAGTACCTTTGTTTTTCAGGTCATCCCAACCCAGAGAACTTCCTGTGGGAGGAATACCTGCAGGAAACTGGTTCCACCGCTGCTCCCAGTTCAGCCTTCACACTGGTGAGGAAACAAGGAGGTAGAGAAGGAAATAAGGAGGAGATAAGGGAGGAGAGGAGGAGGTAGAGAAGCTGTCACTGAGCGTTAAACAGTAATTGACAGCTGTCAGATCCAATCAGTGAGCTGCATGTGGTGACCTACAGTTATCTTTGTGCCTTTGTCCAATCAGAGAGCTCCACATGGTTTCCAGGTGAACCAGAAACTGGAGGCGGTCGACAGAAGGAACCCGATGTTGATCCGTGTTGCCACGGTAACAGATACAGAAGACTACAGGGTGAAGGTACTGTCGACCTGTCTGTCCACTGTCTGTGTACCTGCGTGATGTCATAAAGTATGTGATGATGTAACCAGGTGTGTGTACCTGCAGGTCCATTATGATGGCTGGTCGCAGCAGTTTGACAACTGGTGTGATGCCGACCTCTGTGACCTTCATCCTGTCGGCTGGTGTCAACGCACAGGACACCCACTGGAACCCCCCCCAGGTCAGACAGACAAGTCAGAGAGAGAGAGACAGGTCAGACAGACAGGTCAGTGATAGAGAGACAGACATGCCATCACACAGCCCTGACCTGAGAGCCCCCTCAGCCAGCTGGTCCTGAGACTCCCAGACAGCTTCAGGACCACAACAGCGACCCAATCAAACCAAACCAAACTATCAACCTGCAAAAAGAAAACTATAGCACATATTGGAAGGAAACAACAAAAACACAGAGTAAATTAAAATGTTATCTGACCCTAAAAAGAGACTTCACATTAGCAAATGATCTGACCACAGTAAAAAGTCCTGACTGAAGAAAAGTCCTGACTGTGTTCAGACTCAGCAAGACCCTGCAGACCTGCACCTCCTCACATCAGCCCGGAGAAATGAACATATTCCCAATATGATAAAAATACACCCTGAATTTAAAAACATAGCAGACAGAGAAACTCCCAGGTTTACTTGGAGAAATTCCCAAATGGGAGATGATTGCAGCAAAATGTATCAGCTCATGTGACGACCTGAGGACAACCAGTGGAACCGGACAAACACAACTATATGGCTTCTTTTTTTATTGGTTGTTGTTATTATTATTTTGTATATATCAGTCAACCTGGTTGGGACATATTTAGTTAATTATAATTCTATAAATAATTTAATTATTTGATAGTTTTGAATAATTCTTTGCTCTTATACTGGTACTCACTGTGTGATGGAGGGTCTAATGTAGGAGCTGAATACACACACACACACACACACACACACACACACATCAACAACAACAACACACACACACTAACTATTTTTCTAATTTTATGAATTGCACTTTCTCTCATTATTACTTGACGCTTTGGCGATATTGTCTTTGTTACACTCGTGCCAATAAAGCATCTTGAATTGAATTGACAGGTCAGAGAGAGAGACAGGTCAGACAGACAGATATATTTTAGCAGTGGCATTAACTGTGATTATGAGTGTTTATGTTCCCTCTGTGTGTGAGACAGGTTCCTCCCCCCTCTCCTCCCCCTCTCAGGGTGTGTGTCCCACTCCAGGCTGCAGAGGAGTCGGACACATTAAAGGAGCCAAGTACACCGGACACCACAGGTAAATACACACCTCCTGAGTCATGTTTCATTCTGCTGAGTCACGTTTCTGTCTGCGGAGTAGCGTTTCCTTTTGCTGAGTCACGTTTCATACTACTGAGTCTCATGTCTTTCTACTGAGTCGCGTTTCAATCTGCTGAGTCGCGTTTCTTTCTACTGTCTGCTGAGTTGTGTTTCTTTTTGCTGAGTCACATTTCATTTACTGAGTCACGTTTCTATTTCCTGAGTCGCGTTTCAGTCTGCTGAGTCGCGTTTCAGTCTGCTGAGTCATGTTTCTGTCTGCTGAATCGCGTTTCTGTTTCCTGAGTTGCGTTTCAGTCTGCTGAGTCGCGTTTCAGTCTGCTGAGTCATGTTTCTGTCTGCTGAATCGCGTTTCTGTTTCCTGAGTTGCGTTTCAGTCTGCTGAGTCGCGTTTCTGTTTCCTGAGTTGCGTTTCAGTCTGCTGAGTCGCGTTTCTGTTTCCTGAGTTGCGTTTCAGGCTGCTGAGTCGCGTTTCTGTTTCCTGAGTTGCGTTTCAGGCTGCTGAGTCGCATTTCTGTTTCCTGAGTTGCGTTTCAGTCTGCTGAGTCGCGTTTCTGTTTCCTGAGTTGCGTTTCAGTCTGCTGAGTCACGTTTCTGTTTCCTGAGTTGCGTTTCAGTCTGCTGAGTCGCGTTTCTGTTTCCTGAGTTGCGTTTCAGTCTGCTGAGTCGCGTTTCTGTTTCCTGAGTTGCGCTTCAATCTGCTGAGTCGCGTTTCTTTCTACTGTCTGCTGAGTTGTGTTTCAGTCTGCTGAGTCACGTTTCTGTTTCCTGGGTTGCGTTTTAGTCTGCTGAGTCGCGTTTCTGTTTCCTGAGTTGTGTTTCAGTCTGCTGAGTCGTGTTTCAGTCTGCTGAGTCGCATTTCTGTTTTCTGAGTTGCATTTCAGTCTGCTGAGTCGCGTTTCTTTCTACTGTCTGCTGAGTTGTGTTTCAGTCTGCTGAGTCACGTTTCTGTTTCCTGAGTTGCGCTTCAGTCTGCTGAGTCGCGTTTCTGTTTCCTGAGTTGTGTTTCAGTCTGCTGAGTCGTGTTTCAGTCTGCTGAGTCGCGTTTCTGTTTTCTGAGTTGCATTTCAGTCTGCTGAGTTGTGTTTCAGTCTGCTGAGTCGTGTTTCATTCTACTGAGTCATGTTTCAGTCTGCTGAGTCGCGTTTCTGTTTCCTGAGTCGCTTTTCTGTTTCCTGAGTTGCTTTTCAGTCTGCTGAGTCGCGTTTCTGTTTCCTGAGTCGCGTTTCAGTCTGTTGAGTCGTGTTTCTGTCTGCTGAGTCATGTTTCAGTCTGCTGAGTCATGTTTCTGTCTGCTGAGTTGTTTAAGTCGTGTTCCCTTATCTGAGTCATGTTTCTGTTGTCTCTCGCCCAGTGCCTTCGGCTGTCCTTACTCAGACATTAATATGCGTAAGGAGGTGGTGCTTCCTGATAGACTGGGAGGAGAGAGAGTCATCACCCTCGTCCCTGTCACCATATATCACCATGGCGACCAGTCAGACAGGTAACCATGGACTGGTTTTTACCGTCTGTAGAAAACATTTGGTTTACCCATTGGGTAACACTTTCTATGAAGGTCATATCTATAATGCATTAAAAGCATATTCATAAGAAATTGTAATTCTTATATAAGGCTTTACAAAACATCATCTGCATAAATGTTTATAAGTTTAGCGTTCATAATGCTTTATACCTCCATGCAAATGTGACAACGGTGTTTAAAAGAAGAGTCTGGGTCCGGGGTTACACAGCACATTATAACTAGCATAACGTTAGCCAGTTATAAAGACACATAGAGAACTGCTCTAACGTATCATAACACATTATAAATTCTATGTTTCTGAAATGGAATAATGTCTTACAATATGCTATAGCATGACTTTGTGAGCTTTAAGTAAACTGACGGCAGTGTATAAGGTTATTAGCAATTGTATGATACAATAACACAATTGTGAGGACTTATGAGCAGTATTTGCTGGCTGCATGTAAAGTGTAAGACAAAACACATTCACAATGATTATCAAAGCCATGTCAAGTCTTTATTTTCCAAAACACACAACTTCAGATTTTAATTAAAACAGAAAATGGCACCATCACACCAAACACAGTGGCCAATGGTTCAAGACTGGGGTGATATTGGGCAGTTTCCCAGGACAGGTGTGCAACAGAGAGTGAAGCAGGGTGTTGCTGTAAGTGAGCATGTGAGCTCAGCCAACCTACACTGGATAAATAAGAGTTCAAATAAAAATGAACAGAGAGTCTATTTAGAAACCGAAATCAGTGCAATCCCAGTTTAAGGCTTTTATGTGTCTAGCTTTTCAACAATTATGAACATAACATTTCCTAATGTCACTCAACAGACGACCAATAACATGAAATCTATGTTTCATACCCAGTCAGTATTACAACTCAGTTTACCTTTACATGTAAATGCTCTTTCCCCTATCTTACATCAGGGCTGCCTATACTCACACTAACAGCTAAAACTAAAACAAAGCTATCAAAGGCCTATGGTTTCAGGAACACCTATGCTTAAAAAAAAGTGAAAAAAGGTACATGTTACTTTGTACATCTTTGAAATAAAAAGTTTATTTTGACAGCTTTAAAAGTTTAACTTAGAATTTATAATGTGTTATGATACGTTAGAGCAGTTCTCTATGTGTCTTTATAACTGGCTAACGTTATGCTAGTTATAATGTGCTGTGTAACCCCGGACCCAGACTCTTCTTTTAAACACCGTTGTCACATTTGCATGGAGGTATAAAGCATTATGAACGCTAAACTTATAATACATTACATCCTCCACTTATAATAATTTATAAACCTTGTTATAAGTTGTCATGCATGATTATAAACACTTACAAAGAGTGTTATAAAGCCTTATAATGCATTATAGACATGACCTTCACAGAAAGTGTTACCCAACAGGGTATTTATTAGGTTTCACACTTTGTGTTTACTCGTCCGGATCTTTTAGTGTGAAATCTGAAAAAAACAGAACAGTCACATAAACGTACAGAAACAAATCTATTCAAATCTGTCTATTTCATATATCATTATACCTCCATATCAAAGTATGAGTTTTTAATAATGCCATCAGCAGACAGCAGGGGGCGCTCTGCTTCACACAGTTTGTTATTAGTATATAAATATGCTTAGATGTAAACTGATTTAGTTTTTAAGTATATTTTAATATTTTATGTTCATGGAAAAATGTCTCATTGTCTCTGTACCTTTCTGTCTCTGTACCTGTCTACCTGTCTGTCTCTTTCTGTGTCTCTCTCTACCTGTCTGTCTCTTTCTGTCTCTCTCTCTACCTGTCTGTCTTTGTACCTGTCTTTCTCTCTGTGCCTGTCTGTCTCTCTGCCTCCGCCTGTCTATCTGTGAACCTGTCTGTGTATGTAACTGTCTGTCTCTTGCCTTGCCTTACCTGTCTGTCTCTCTACTTGCCTGTCTGTTGAACAGGAGAAATATTCAGGTGAAGCCGGAGCCCAGAGACGAGACTCTGCTGCTTCCTCTGGGGAAGAGAAAAAGACTGACAGACAGGTGAGAGACAGACAGGCAGTGTCCATGTCTGAATACCTGCTGAGTGTCTGTAGGTAAAGAAGAAGGAGCTCTCTGATTGGCTCGTTTGATCCTGGAGGTTAAAACTCTCAACCATCAAACATGTTCTTCTTCACAGTGACCTTGTAAGGCTTTAATCAATAAACCAGTCCGAGTGTCTCTCTCTCCTCCTCAGAATAGACGACAGGATCATGTGAAGTGTGTGTGGGTGTGAGTAGATTATCTGTGGAGGTTATATAAAACTAGATTATATAAACACACACACACACACACACACACACACACACATCCTTGTACTTCTATCTTTGTGGGCACTGTCACTGACATAATGCATTCCCTAGCCCCTCACCCTAACCTTCACCCTAACATTAACCTAATTCTACCCGCACCCTTCAAACCAAGTCCTAACCTCCAAACGGCCCTCTGACGTTGTGGGGACCGGCCAAAATGTCCTCACTCTGTAGCAAGTACAAGCACACACACACACACACACAGTCTGATGATCAGAAACACTGTCAATAGAAACCAGAATGTTTAAATAAAGTTGTGAAGGTGTTACTTCCTGTCAGCATCTGTTTCTAAACTCACTGCAGGATGTTGTGATGTGGAAATATTTTCAGATTAAAAGCATTTACTGCTCAGACATTAACAACAGAAGAGTCTCTGCGCACAGAAGACACTGAGGAGGGAGAGAGGTCAGTCAAAGATGCTGTGTGAGGTGACGGACAGGTGCATGCAGGTGTTATAAAAACTACAGGAAGTTAGTTATTGTAGTTTGTCAGCTGCAGCCATGACACACAGCTGATGGCGCTGATGAAGATACTTTAAAAAAGTAAAAAAGTCCTCCTCAGAGTCGTAACTCCGTCAGATCTGACATGACATGACAGACATGACGATAGGCGAGACAAGCGGCCCCCGCCAGCCAATCAGACGGAAGTTGAGTCCCCGCCTCCAAAGTCTCAAAAGTCAACTCGATGAGCGAGCGTAGACTGTGCCAGCGGAAACTGTTCTGTGCTCTCGTATCACGTGCACACGCCATTTTATTATCGTGTGGAGGTTCTTGTTCATTCTGTCCTGAAGATAAATTAGCTTGTTTCCTGTATATTAAGTGGTTGTCTACTTTAAATTTAGAATTTATAAAGATATTTAACAAAATACGACCTAAACGATTAAATCGAAATTGTTCCTGTCGATCCACTGATCGATCAGTAAACCCGTTGTTTTAGCTGTAGCAGAGATTAGGAGAATCAGATGAAATGATCGAATGTGTGGAAATATGTGAAATCAGCAGATAACACTAGAAGAGTTGAACCTCAAACTGTAAATAAAAGCATCTTATTTATCTGTTGAACTGACAACACAGGAAATCAGTTTACATCCATCAGTGTTCACTTCCTGTGTTTAATAATAACTTCTCCTTCTGTCCTCTGGCTCTGCCCCCAGGCTGTCCCAGCCAACCAAATTCCTCCGTGTTAACCAGGGAGAGGAGGAGCTTCACCTGAGAGCCCTCGGTCCAGGTACAGTAGACCTTCAGTCAAACTACAGTTCACTTTCAGAGTCTCATCCAGACCAGTTCAGTCTGAACGACCTGAAGAGGTCTCACTCCGCCTGGTTCATCAGGACACATTAGACAATTATCCCAGCATGCATTTCACATCAACCAGTGGTGATGGAGGCGGACTTGAGTCAAACTCACAGCTGTTATTAAGTCACTATTACGTTTTTGAACTTTTTTTCAGAAAATATCCATTTAAATATTAAACATATGTTGTGAATTCACAAAAGGATTGTGCGGCTTTTGCGGCCGCTAAACCTGCACAAATACGACAAAAAGAAACGTGTAATTCTCAGAGCATCCACAGAGGGTGAACCGCACCTCTCACTGCGCTGCCAAGCAAATAGCGTCTCGGTGCTCCGGCGCTGTTTGCAGGTATGTAAATTAGGTAATATGCAAACATTTGGTGCAAAGTTGGCCCCTTTCTATGCAAATGAGCCTCATTGAAAAACGAGGTCACCAGCGCTAACAGCCACGCGCAGTTAGAGTGAAACTATTAGCGTCTTCGGAGAGTCGGTGGTAACTGAAGCGCGTTTATAAGGACTTTCCAGTGACCACGGCAGCAGTGATTGCCAGGCCAAGCAACAGCGCATCACAGTGCATCATCAGAATCAGAAATACTTTATTGATCTTTATTGGAGGGGAAACTCGTATGTGCACAGTTTGCACAGACAGTTCAATAGGCTACCTGATATTCACCATGAGGGAATGAAACTGTAAAACAACATAAAATCTGCGGCTGTGAGAAACGGAGACGGTGGTTACGCTCTGTAACAGTCCAGCAGAGAGCAGCAGAGAACACAGCGCCCAGAAGTGTGACGCACAGTTAACGCCCCCAAATAACAACCACTCCGTACAGAGCGAGTCGCGGAAAAATAAGACATCCTGCAGACAGGAACGAATGAAAGAGCAGGGGCAGTCATTAGATTATTAGAATAGTTAGAATTAGAATAAGTTCTCTTTCAAATCAAACATCTCTCAAACATTTTCTGACTCAAACGTTGCTTAACCATGTCATCTGCTACTTTTTTTTCTTTATTGCATCTCCATTTACTCTGGAATAGAAATGCACTTGTTTCACTCATAGTTCGTAAATACGATTAATTCATGTGTTTGTGTTATTTTACGGATAGCTGTTAGCGTATGGATAGCTGTTAGCTAAAGCTAGCTAAACTGTTATTGTTGTAACTAAACTGCTAAAGTGCAGAAGTTCTTCTTTGGTGTTTTTGTCAGTTACCAAACAGCTTCAGGTGCATCGGCACCTCCTTCTGGACTGGAGGAGGACCGACCCTGAAAACAAAGATGGATTGTAATCAGATATGTGAGAGTAAAAGTCTTAAATCTGGATTTGATCTGATACGAGACTCTTGAAGTGTAAACGAGGCCTCAGTGTCAGCAGCAGCTTCAGTATCACAGGATGTTTTCACTGCAGTAAGAAAGTAAGAAATCAGAGCTGAAGCCTAAAAGAAGATTCAGGTAGACTCCAGGTATCCATGGAGACGATGACACACTGCAGGCTGTTGTTATGTGATGATGTAAAGGGTCACTTACATATAAATTCTGCTCTATTGTCATTCACGCATACTGTGAATACACTCAGCATCCTCCCTCTCTCTCCTCATTGTGTTTCCATGGAAACAGCAGGCAGATGAAGTGGCTGTTTCCATGGTAACTGCTGTGTTGGTTGTGCTCTGTGTTTTCTCCTCTGAAGGACTGCGGGCTCTCAGCTCCGTCTGTTTCTGATCACTGATCAGCTGATTGATCAGCAGACACTGGTCACCTGATGCCTGTCTCACTGCTCAGTGGGGTGAGACAGTTCAGTCCACTGACTTCTGTTTGCTGATTCTTCACACAGCTTAATTAGCTGTTGTGGAATCTGGTTCGGGATTGATCTTCCTGGAGGTTTTTGGGGGGTCCTGGTTCTGACTGGATTGTGTCTCTTGTTGGACAAAACTCTGATCTGAAGCTGCAGTTTAGTCTGAACCAGGAGTGTGTGACCTTTCTGAACCAGGATCACAGCACGATCCTGAGGTGTAGAGCTGCAACTAATGATTATTTTCATTAGCTGATAAATCTGCAGATTGTTTTCTCGCTCGATCAATGGATCTTTTAATCCGTAAACTGTCAGAATGTAGCGAAAATGCTCAGCAGTCTTCAGATGTCTTGTTGTGTCCCACCAACACGCTTGTTGGTTCAGTTTACTGAGATAGAAAACAGAGAAAATGGGGACGGACGAGATAGTGTAAAAGATTAGTTGGTCACATTAAACAGAACGTATTTAAACGAAGGGCTTTACTTTTGACGAATGGTGAGTTTAGTAAGAATCTGACCGAGCGTTTGACGAGTACAGCTGCAACAAATGATAGTTTTATTAATTATTATCGATTAATGTGCCTATTACTTTCCCACCAGTTTAGCGTTTTATTTGACCGGCAGCCTGAAAAGTGAAGTTGCTGAGGTGAAGCGTTTGTCTCTGAACACACCTAACAACGTACCTTTTGACCTGTCTGTCTCTCCAGCAGCAGCAGAGTCCAGTCTGCAGGCCGCTCTCCACCAGTCGGTCTTCCTGTCGGCCATGTCGGCGCAGCCCGGCCGCGACCTGTCGCTCTGCTGGGAGCAGCACCGCAAACTGCTGCCGGGCGTCGCCGGAGTCCACGCTGAGACCGTCCAACACTGGAGCGTCCAGCAGGTCAGTATGACAGGTCAGAGAGAGAGACAGGTCAGGTCTCTGACCTGTCTCTCTCTCTCTTACCTGTTCACCTGTCTCTCTCTCTCTCTGACCTGTCTGTCTCTCTGTAGGTGTCAGACTTCATTGAGTCTCTTCCCGGCTGTGAGGAACAGGCCAAACAGTTCAGAGACGAGGTGAGATCACCAATCAGCTGCTGTAGATTTTATTTCATCACATTGACCCTGCTGTGATCTGATTGGTTCCTGCCTTTGTCTGTCTAGCAAATCGATGGTCGGGCCTTCCTCCTACTCACCCAACGGGACATCGTCAGGATCATGTCAATCAAACTTGGTCCCGCCCTCAAAATCTACAACTCCATCCTGATGTTCAAACATGCTGAGGACAGGAGCCAATCACACGCCGAGGAAAGGAGCCAATCACACGCTGAGGAAAGGAGCCAATCACACGCCGAAGAAAGGAGCCAATCACACGCCGAGGAAAGGAGCCAATCACACGCTGAGGAAAGGAGCCAATCACACGCCGAAGAAAGGAGCCAATCACATGCCGAGGAAAGGAGCCAATCACATGCCGAGGAAAGGAGCCAATCACACGCCGAGGAAAGGAGCCAATCACACGCTGAGGATAAGAGCCATTCACACGCCGAAGTCAAGAACCAATCACATGCCGAGGACAGGAACCAATCACATGCTCAGGACAGGAACCAATCACACGTAGAGGACACCTGACACCTGCAACTCACGACTGAGCCAATCCAGAAACACCAGATTGATGCCCCAACGTCAACATTCATTTTCCATCCAATCATCAATCAGATTTAAATTTCTGATGTCACACTTCAGAAACACATACTCTCAGGTGTTTCTGTCAGCAGGCAGGTGTCGGTCGTCTTACGTCATATTGTCTGTTCAATGAAGAAAACGAGACAATGTTGTTGTTCTGTCACGTCACCTGACGGGACAAATGAGCTCCATTTCAGACTCTGCCTCTTTGGAGGGGCGGGGCTTAATGCAGGTGAGTCCTTCAGAGAACTAAAGACTGAAAGACTGGACTCACCAAAACCAGGACCAAAGGATTCTGGAATATTGAGGCCTAAAGGACACACCTGCTGTGATGATGCGTTCAGACTGGACAGGTGGAAGGAAGGGGAGCCTGAAATGGGACTCGTAATGTTTCCTCGGTAACGTTAACGCCTGAAATCATCAAAACAAAAAGTCTTTTACAATCTGGACAAAGTTTTACTGAATTTTCCACAAATATTTTCTAAAATCTCTTGGACGAAAACATGGCTGCTGCCAGCTGATTGGCTGAGACATTAAAAAACACTAAAAACACATTATAGAAAATTCATATCTAATGTTTTAAGATCAACTTTCTGTTCTAAATTTCCTCAGTTATAAACTGTTTATTAATAATTCAGAGAGACGATGTTTGTGTTTCCTACATCTCTGGATCTGTGTTTCTGAAAATATATTTTAGTAAACAACTTTATATTTGTAACCTGGCTCTTAATTCCTGTCAATTAAACAACAGAATCAGGTAAAGAAAGGAGAAACCAAAATGAAATATGAACAAAAAGCAAATGAATAAAATGTTAATAAAAGCAAATTATAGAGCCTTTTGTGCAGAACGTATGTATAGAGGCACACTGCATTCACTAAAGAAAAACACAGTTCTTATAAACTGAAATAGTGAGAGGTCCAATAATAATGTAAAAACACAAAACTGTGAGGAAAGATTTTATAATTGTGAGAAAAAAATCTCATCATTACAAGAAAATCTCTAAATTCTGATAAAAAGTCGTAAAAGTTTCGTAATTACCTGAAAAGGTTCTGTAATTGTGATAAAAGTCTCTTAATTATGCAAAAAATGTCTCATATTTACAAGAAAAATTCTTATAATCATGATAAAGTCTTGTAATTACGAAAAAGGTTCTTCATTATGCAAAAAGGTCTAATTGTGTCATAATTACAGGCTTATGATTAATTATATTAAGTCATAATTAAAAGATTAGATCCCATAATAATAGAAAAGCATCTTATAATCACAAGATAAGATATCTCTGCTCTTCTGTTCGTCATCTATCATATTAAAGTTTCAGCTTGTTTTTTTATCGGTGTAAGGGCTCATGAATAAAAACTGCACAGGTTTGTAACAGGAAATAGTCGATGACATCACACTGTGGCCCCGCCCCCACTGTAATGACTCTTTAAAGACAGAAAAATCTGATGTAATTTCCACCTCAAGTACTGTCTTTGTTCCTCTCAGGATTTTACGTTTTTTTGTTTGTTTGATGGAGGTTCGTCACTTCCTGACAGGTGGAAACAGTTTTTAACATTGAATAGTGACGTCATCCAAAAGTCCCGCCTACTCTGCTGTGATTGGTCAGTTTGTGAAAGGAGTGATTTTTACAGCAGCACAGGAAAAGTCAGCGACATCAGCTTTCTGAAACGTTTGTGAAATCGTTAAAATGATTTTAAATAACTCTCCTGGTGCACAGACGTCTTTATTGAGCTCAGTCTTAATTCCAGAGTTTATATTTCTAATTTTATTCTCTATAGTGTTATGAAGAGTATCTATTGTTCTGTTTTAAAGTTTATATAGAGTATATATTTGTATTTCTGTGTTTCTCTGCCTCAGTCAGCCCTGCTGGGATTCAAACTGACAACCTATCAGGAGGTTCACTCTGACTCCTCCTCCCCGGTGATGTCACTGTGATGTAACAGTGGGCCTCTATTTGTTGCTGATAATAAAGGTGAAGGAGCTGAACTCAGACCAGCGTTCCTCCCGGCCTGCAGGGGCGCTCTGCTGCACACGCTCAGTTTGATACAGTTTCTATACAACAAACAGTTCCTCAGGTTTCCATGGTAACAGCTCTTGAAAACGTCCAGGTTGTTTTAATGTTTCCAACAATCTGCTGATGTTTATATTCAGTTTTTTTCTTTGCTGTTTCTGTCAGTGTTTGATGAGATTAATAAAGTTTCTGATCTGAGTGCTGATCATTCATTGGTTCATTAGCTCTCTTTAACCAGGTGAATTACCTGGAAACACAGTCCAGGTAACAGCTGATGTTACACAGGTGTTTACTGTTTTCACTGGACATCAGTTGTAATTTTGAGTTTGTAATTTTCCATTTAAAAATTATTGATGTGAGGAAGCACAGGTAAGTTTACCTGCTGGGCGTTGCTGCATGTTGCACCTCCACCAGTGCCATCGGGCCAGCTGCAGGGTCATCAGCCGGGAGACACCTGTCTTTGATGTGTTTGCTCCATTAACCCCGGGACATCTCCAGGTGGTGGAGCAGCAGTAGGGACGTCTTTCTACTCGGCAGGATGATGGCTTCCCCAAATCCTATGTTTTGTTCTCAGCCAAAGCCAGAAGTTTGCTTGCTCTGCTTCCTCGGCCAGCTCCTCCTTTAGCTTGACTAAAGTCTTCAGATGTGTGGATGTTCCAATAAAGCGTCTGCAGCCTCCACAGGGTAGGTGACCACTGTCCACCCTGCTTCTCTCTGCACTCTCCTTCATCTTGACCACAGCTGAGATCACCAGATGTTTTTTCTCGGTCTTTGTGGCTTTGGACCACATCTTGGGAGTTGTCCTGTCCTATGTGACAGCGTCTTCCCCACAATTTCCTTGTCTCCTGGTCCTGGTCGACTGCTTGCTCTGCCTTCCACTTATGTGCTGTTTTGAACCGCAGGCTTAAAGTTCTTCACAGACGGATCAGATGAGTCTCTCCACTCTAAAACAAGGCTTGCCTCCTCCATCCTCAGTGCTGTCAGTGTTATGCGATAACCCCCCTTCTCAGCGCCCCCCCTGAGTCTGGTTCTGCTCGAGTTTTCTGCCTCTTAAAAGGAAGTTTTTCCTTGCCGCTGTCGCCAAGTGCTTGCTCATGGTGGGATTTATTGGGTCTCTGTAAATAATATTATAATACGGTAGACCTGCTCTATAGGAAGTGTAATGAGATTACTTCTGTTATGAATTGGCGCTATATAAATAAAATTAAATTGAATTGAATTCAACATATTGAATCGTTCAGTGCGACTCGCACTTCCAGAGGAGATCATCATCTTTGACGTCCGTCCAGAATAAACCTCATGAATCCACTGAGACACCAGAGAAGAAGCGGCTGCAGAACCTGCCTGAGAATCCTGCTGTTTCTGAGTTTCCTTCAGTCTCACAGTGATCCAGAGACAGCTGTCTGTCCGTCCACGGGTCCACTGCAGACAGGAGCTGCTGACTGCTGGTTCAGCTACTTTTACAATTTGACTAAGTGGGAACAAATATAGGCTAAAAAAACGGTGGCAAAAAGAGAATAGCAGTACTTGCCCACCTACGGACAAATTTAAATGACAGGAGAACCAGCAAGTTCACAGAAAAACAGGAGGTCATTGTGGCTGTAAAATTGACCCACATACGGATTAAAATCGCTGACCAGAGCAGGCGGAAACACAGTCTGAATGAGGCTTTACAGTATCGTAATTTTGAGTCAGAATTATTTTTATTTCAATCACTTATAAATGTTTTGCGTTGTTTTCTTTTGTTTTGTTGTCTTTTTCCAGCAGACTTTCAGGACTCAGTATTAACCTGAAAGTCTGCCTGGACTCAGTGACCTGAGAACCCTCTAATTTACCCAGAATTCCCAGCGGATGAGTGTGAGTGAGCACGATGAAGAGTCTCTGATGGTTGGAGAGGTCTGATACTGCACATACAGAGACTCAGCAGGGACAAACTTCCTCAGAGAACATTTATACAGAAACTAATTATTCAGATGCTACTGATCTGCTCTACCTCCGTCTCCTAGCAACAGCAACATCCCAGAATCACCAGTGCTGCTCAGAGACCCAGAGAGGATTCACAACAGATCCAGATAAAACCAGAACCAGACTGACATCATGAAGAGCTGAAGACATCAGCTGTGTGTGGAGCGATGAAGAGGCTGGAGCCTTCCTCACATGAACACACGAAACTAACAGAAGCGTCATGTTTCCCACATGGTTTCCCATCGTCTGAGCTTTTAATGACGTCATCTCGCTGCGTCCTCTTCTTCTGCGCTGCTTTAATGGCAGCGGCTGGAGGATCAGCTCCACCAGCTGTTCACCTCCACCAGCCAATGAGCTCGTGTTCTGTTCAGCGGGTGGAAATGAGTTAAAGTCATGTTATCTTTTCATGAGTTTCTGGAAATTCACTTAAAATTTGAGCATTTGGATGAAACTTGATTATTGAGACAAACAGGCAGACAGACGGGTAAATAGGCAGGCAGGTCGACAGCTAGTTTAGAGGTTTAGAGGTTAGAGAGACACACAAGTCAGGGAGACAGCTGGTTAGACAAACCGATAGAGACATTCAGGTAAACGGACAGACAGGTTTAGTCAGACAGACAGGTAGTAAATGGTGTTTTCAGCAGTGTCAGTGGGAGGAACCCGTCTCTCTCTCTCTCTGTTGGAGGAGGAGATTCATTTACACTCAACATCACTGCAGAACAGCCAGTGGAGGGAGAGAGAGGAGCAGAGAGGAGCAGAGAGGAGCAGAGAGGGAGACGGCAGGAGGAGACAATGAGAGGAGGAGAGATTTAAAGAGGAAGAGGAGGAAACATCGGCGCAGCAGCAGGAGGAAGATGATGAAGACAAAAGAAGAGAAACATGAAGCGTCGGGAGCCGAAACAGTGAGAACAAACACAATGTTCTATTTTATTCTGTTGGTTCTCTCTGTGTGCTCATATTGATCAGTGCTGAACAGTATCGCTCTGCAGTAATGATTGATTTGCTCTGAACATTGTTACAATACTAACCGATACTGATCAATAATAACAGATACTGATCAGTGCCAATCAATACTGCAACTTACTGATCAATATTCTGCAATCCCATCAATGAAATCACTTCTGTACAATACTAATCAATACAGTTTGTTGCTAATCAATACATTTTCTTACTGATCAATTCTGTTCTAGTCATGTCTTGTTCTCTGTATGTGTGTGTTGTTATTGATTAGTATTGGTCACTATTCTGCAGGGGTGATTGAATTGCTCTGAACGGTATTGATCAGTATTGGTGGCACTGATCAATACAGAACACTATTGATCAGTAACTGTATTGATTAGTGTTGAACAGAGAAGTGATAATTGTATCGATTGAATTGAAGAGTGTTGATCAGTATGTTGCAGTACTGAATGGCACTGATCGGTATCTGCCAGTATTGATTAGTATTGATCTGGCACAGATGTGAGTCAGAGTAGAATCAGTAGAATCCAGTCAGTCTCTCCTGTGGAAGAGCTGCAGTGCATGCTGGGAGACGTACTTCCTGCTGCTCTGAACAGAGACATGTTTCACTCACAGCTCTGTGGTCACTTTAATAACCACTGACTGTCAGAGGGTGAGTGTTGTATTGTGGGAGTTTTAGTGTGGTCAGCACACACACACACACACACACACACACACACACACACACACACTCTTATCTGACAGTTTCATTACACACAGTCAGATCTGATGAACTGATCCACAGTCAGAAAATAAACTCAACAAAACATTTTCAAACCTACGGAGGCCCAGAGGAGTCATGGAAAAAATAAACTAACTCATGTTCTTGAATTAATGAGACACCCGCGTTCAGACTCTGTTCTCGCCGCCCGTAATTACAAATAATAACCTAATAATAAATCTATATTAGATCAGAAGTTGTAGCCTGATCATATATCTGACTGTCCAACATGAATTATAACCAATTATGATGCAGAGTCACATGTTATAATAATAATAATAAAACTTTATTTATAGAGCACTTATCAAAACAAAGTACAAAGTGCTTCACAACAAGAGAAATGAAATACCACAGTGAATGATGAAATATAAAGAAATAAAATACACAAAAGCAATAAATTAAACAGCCAGTTCAGGTAAAATCAGGATCTGCTTTCCGATAAAAATGTGTTTTGAGAAGAGACTTAAAAGAAGACACTGACTCAGACAAACTAATGTCTTCGGGCAAGTTGTTCCAGAGCCTCGGGGCCCTGATAGCAAAAGCTCTGCCCCCCTTAGTTTCCATCCTGGACTCAGGAACAGACAGGAGACCTCTGCCCGAAGATCTCAGACTACATGAAGATTTATAAGGGATTACAAGGTCTAAAATATAGTCTGGAGCCAGGCCATGGAGAGCCTTAAGAGTAATCAATAAGATCTTAAAATCAATCCTAAAACAAACAGGGAGCCAATGTAAAGAGGCTGAAACAGGTGTCAGAATCAGAATCAGAAATACTTTATTGATCCCCGAGGGGAAACTCTTTCGTTACAGCAGCTCACTGTCACGTCAGCGCACACAGGAATAGAAGTACTAAGCAAATCAAAAGTACAAAGTGGATATAAGTATAAAAGCTAAAATATGTGTAAGTACCAAAGTGGATTTAGAGGTTGATAAGTATGTACGGTATGATACAATGTAATAATATAAGTAAAAAGTATTAGTGCAATAATGAGTACTGTCAAGTTAAGTGTAGCTTATTAAGATGATTATGAGATGGTGGATATTGCACAGCAGTAATAGAGGTATGAATAAATATCAATAAATTAAACTGAAACAGCATACAGGATAGCACTGGCCACCACAGACTCATAAAACATCCTCAGCATTGTCTGGCAGATGTTGAAGGACCTCAGCCTCCTCAGAAAATAGAGGCGGCTCTGGCCCTTAAACAGCTTGCATGTTCTTAGCCCAGTCCAGTTTATTGTCCATGTGTACTCCCAGGTACTTGTAGTCCTCTACAATGTCCACATTGACCCCCTGGATGGAAACCGGGGTCACTGGTGCCTTTGCCCTTCGTAGGTCCACAACCAGCTCCTTAGACTTTGTCGCATTGAGCTGCAGATGGTTCTGCTCACACCATGAGACAAAGTTCCCCACCACAGCCCTGTACTCAGTCTCATCACCACCGCTGATACATCCCACCACAGCAGAGTCATCAGAAAACTTCTGAAGGTGGCAGGACTCTGTGTGGTAGCTGAAGTCTGTGGTGTAGATGGTGAAGAGGAAGGGAGAGAGGACAGTCCCCTGAGGGGCCCCAGTGTTGCTGACCACGCTGTCCGATACACAGTGCTGCAGGCGCACGTGCTGCGCACGAGGGGGCATCCACCTGCATCGCTGCCAGCTTCTCACCCAGCAGGGCTGGCCGGATGGTGTTGAAAGTACTGGCGAAGTCAAAAAACATGATCCTCACCGTGCTTGTCCAGGTGGGTGTAGATGCGGTGTAGCAGAAAAATGGCATCCTCAACTCCCAGCCGGGGCTGGTAGGAGAACTGAAGGAGGTCCAGGAGGGGTCTGACCATGGGCCGCAGCTGTTCCAGCACCAGTCTCTCCAGTGTCTTCATTATGTGGGAGGTCAGTGCTGCCGGGCTGTAGTCCTTGGAGCCACTGGGACGCGGCGTCTTCAGCACAGGAACGTGGCAAGATGTCTTCCACAGAATAAGGACCCTTTGAAGACTCAGGCTCAGGTTGAAGACATGTTGAAGGACTCCACATAGCTGGGGGGCACAGGCTTTTAGCACCCCGGGGCTAACACCATCGTTGTCAGTTTTGAGAGGGCCGTTAGCCTGAGAGCCAGTTCAGGGGGGAGTAGGACTCTCCCAGGAAGATGGAGGAGGGGGGAGCAGTGGACTCAGAGGTGTCTGAGGGCCGACAGCAGCTGAGTTAGAGGGGGATGAGCAGGAGCCGGTGTGTCGAATCTGTTAAAGAACAGATTAAGTTCATTGGCCCTGTCAAAGCTGCCTTCAACTCCTCTGCTACCAGTCGGTCTGAAGCCAGTGATACTCTTCATGCCGCTCCAGACCTCTCTCATGTTATTCTGCTGGAGTTTCCGCTCCAGCTTCCTCCTGCACTTCTCCTTGGCCTCCCTGACTTTCACCTTCAGGTCAGCCTGGATTGCCCTCACCTCCTCCCTATTACCATCAGTAAAGGCCCTCCTCTCTTAACGTTAGCATACAGCAGGTCCAGTGTCCTCTCCTCTCTAGTAAGACAATTCACATACTGGGTGTTTCAACAACTGGGTGTTGTTGAAACACTGACATGGTTGAAGTCACCCGAGATTAACATGAGTGCACTTGGGTGTTGAGTCTGGAGTTGTGCTATGGCGGTGTGAATGGCGTTGCACGCCGATGCTGGGTTAGCAGAGGGGGGGATGTAAACAGCCACAACAATGGCATGTGAGAGTTCACGTGGCAGATTATATGGCCGGAGTCCCACAGCTAACAGTTCAATGTCCGGGCTACTACAGATACTCTGCTTGATAGTAACGTGACCAGGGTTACACCATCTGTTGTTGACCAGAACAGCAAGCCCACCGCCTTTCCACTTACCGCTCCCGGTGTGATCCCTGTCGGCCCGAACAGTCTGAAAGCCGTCGATGGAAACGTTATGGTCCGGGATATCCTGGTGTAGCCATGTCTCTGAGAAGCACATCAAACTACACTCACGGAACTCCGTCTGACTCCGGGCTAACGCCGTTAGCTCGTCCATTTTATTCGCCAGTGATCTCATGTTGCCCATGACGAGAGAAGGCAGACATGGCTTAAATCTCTTGTTCTTAAGTCTCTTTTGTCTGGACCCCTCTCTTTTCCCTTGCCGCTTCGTTCCACCTCTGCATCCTCGATGTGTCCTCCAGATCTCAGTGGGGATATCGGTGGTCCAGCTGTTCCCTGGTGTAAACAATGCGGCCAAACAGCTGTTCTGCAGCGGTGCCCTGACCGAGTAGCAAGAGAAGAAGTTTCACGGCAAAAAAAAATACCAAAACACTTCCTACTCTCATCTTCGTAACGAGCGCAGTTTAAATTATACTTACACAAAAGTTGCTCAAGTTTGAAGAAAAAGGAAAGCTAAAAGTTAGAAAAAGTAAGACGACGAGACAGAGCAACAGCAACAGGCAGCATGCACGTTGGCGCATACACACTAATCGATGTGATCATACCTCTTGGTCCTTGGTCCTGGATGTTAGGAACATTTGTTTCAATTAAATATCAAAACAGTTTTAAACAAGGGAGGCACATTTGTAAAATGAGTAAAAATGTGTTAAGACTCACATTTAAAGTCCAGGTTCTTGATAATAATAAACTGCACATTATAAATAGTCAAATTTTTTATTCAGTGTAATAAAAGAAATGGCGAATAAACAAATTTAAATATTTTAATATAAAATTCCATCGATAAATAGCTGCTATTTGTAACTGAAAATTTCCTACAGCCATTGAGAGTCGTTTTGAGTCTCTTTGTGTTGGTTTTGCATCTCGGCGCAGTTATTGTGCGTATATTAAGAGGTAATATTAATGAGGTAATATTAATGTGTCAGTGTCTCTTTGTCCACTTGACAGTTAAAGGCAATTACGTTACTGAATAATTACATTTTACGCAAGAAAACAAAATAGATAATCACAAGATTACCTGCCTGTCTTTCTCTCTCTACCTGTCTCTCTTTCTCACAGGAAGTTGGTGACTGAGTCCAGGTGAGGTGACAGTGGGCGGGGCTTAGCTCGCTGAGCCACCGTCTGATTGGTGGGTGGTGATGATCGCGACCGGCGGCCTCCTGCGGATCAATGCACGGCGACAGGACTCACTGAGGTCCAAAACACACAAAACACACACTCACAAGAGGAAGAACAAGAAGAAGAGGTAGCATACACACACACACAGTCTGACCTTCAGGGATGATGTGACCTGTCCTACATAATGATGTAACTTCCTGCCCCTCAGGAGGAGTGAGGTGGTGGTGGTGAAGGGGAAGTTGAAGCTTTTTTCAGTCTCGGGTCTCGTGGCGGCACTCGGCATCCTGGTCCTGCTGGTGGGCGTGGTCATGGCGGCTCTGGGCTACTGGCCTCGAGATGGACTGTTCATCAGCACTCGGCCACAGGAGGGCGCCGCCATGGCCTCAGTGTCCTCAAGCAGCTCTACACCTGCACCTGGTGATGCTCAGGTAAGATCCAGACAGGGCCGGACTCAGTCTGTCTGACCTAAGGGGCAGTAGAACATAACAGGGGGGCAGTAGAACATGTCAGGGGGCAGATTGGATGCTCTAGGAACCACAAATAACCCTGCATTCTGGGAGCGCAGTGTTCTAGTCGGGTAATAAGGTATTATGAGATCTTTAAGATACGATGGTGCCTGACCATTAAGAGCTTTGTAGGTGAGGAGAAGGATTTAAAATTTTTGTTCTAGATTTTACAGGGAGCCAGTGCAGAGAAGCTAATATTGAAGAAATATGATCTCTTTTCCTAGTTCTTGTCAGTACATGTGCCGTAGCATTTTGGATCAATTGGAGCTAGAAGTAACAAATGCATGGACTAGTTTTTTGGTATCGTTTTGAGACAGGATGTGCCTGATTTTTGCAATGCTATGTAGGTGAAAGAAGGCAGTCCTTGAAGTTTGTTTCATGTGGGAGTGAAAGGATAAATCCTGAATAAAGATAACTCCGAGGCTCCTTACAGTGGAGCTGGAGTCCAGGGCAATGCCATTTGGAGCAACTATATCTTTAGATAACGTGTTGCGGAGGTGATTGGGGCCAAGTACAATAACTTCAGTTTTGTCAGAGTTTAACATTAGAAAATTGCAGGTCATCCAGGTCTTTATGTCCTTAAGGCATGCATGAAGTTTAGCTAACTGATTAGTTTCATCTGGCTTGATCGATAGATATAATTGGGTATCATCCGCATAACAATGAAAGTTTATGGAGTGTTTCCTAATAATACTGCCTAGAGGAAGCATATATAAGGTGAATAGAATTGGTCCAAGCATAGAACCTTGTGGAACTCTGTGACTAACTTTGGTGTGCATGGAGGATTCATTGTTAACAAACTACAAACAAACAAACTGAGTTCGATCTGATAGATAGGATTTAAACCAGCTTAGTGTAGTTCCTTTAATGCCAATTACATGTTCCAGTCTCTGTAATAGGATGTGATGGTCAATGGTGTCGAATGCAGCACTAAGATCTAACAAGACAAGTACAGAGACAAGTCCATTGTCTGATGCAATTAAAACGTCATTTGTAATTTTCACCAGTGCTGTCTCTGTGCTATGATGCACTCTAAATCCTGACTGAAAATCCTCAAATAAACTATTGTTATGTAGAAAGTCACACAACTGATTGGTGTCTGCTTTCTCAAGGATCTTAGAGAGAAAGGGAAGGTTAGATATAGGTCTATAGTTGGCTAAAACCCCTGGAACAAGAGTGGTACATGTAGGAACTACCGGCACGGCTCCGCCGGCAGTGTCGCTAAGGAGAACTCTGCTTTCTTGGTCAATATAGCATGCACTAAGGAATTTATTGCTTCAATCAACTACATTTACCGTCAACACTGACTGGACTTCCACATAAAAGGTGCCGAGTTTTCCTTTTAAACAATTCTGACATGATATGAACAATGAACTGTAATCGTTCTTCCTGTTACTGTTTTGTACAAAATTCTGTTTTTGTGTTTCCTTGTTCAGCCTCTGCAGAGGGACAGTAACACAAAGAGGAGATTTTACACTAAACAGACACTCAGACTGTTGAAGTCTCAGATTAACTTTGGTTTAACTTGTGAATGAAATTACATTTTAAACTGAATGAGGACTGAATTTTTTCCTCTATTATTTACATTAGAATCAATTTAGAAAAGGAATTTCAGTAGTACAATATGAACAGGAGGAATGATTACAGGGACCAAAAACCTTTTCAATCTTTATATAGACATGTGAGTGTTGTCTTAGACTTGAAAACACAGAAATAGGAAATAACAGTAGACTTGAAAACTGTGTTTTAACTATCTTTCACACAGCAGATGGAACTCAGTTCGGAACCAGATGTTTGGTTGAATGTCTCTCTGACTGCTTCTAGGTAGGAGAGATGGGGGAGGAACTGGAAGTAGAAGAAGGATATGACATAAAGGGAGGAGACAAAGGAGGAGGAGATGGAGGAGGAGGTGATGATAGTTTTAAACAGACAGAAACCATAAATGGGACGAACCGACAGCTTCCGCAAGGCTTTCTGGAGGATTTTCTGGACAGGTAAGTAAACTCTTCTGTCAATCTGCTGTTGCTACAATCTTATTTAAGTGTGATGGTAAATTTAACATGGTTCCTTTAGGTGTTTATACTACTGAGGTGGTTCTAAGTGTCATGTAGGAAATTGTAGTGGTCAATTATTGGTACCTTATGTAGTTCTAGTGGTCCTTTTTTTTAGGTCATTTAAATTGTTGTGGTAATTGAAATGTCCTGTAGGAGGTTGTAGTGGTTATTTAGGAGGTTCTAGTGGTCCTTTAAGGTCTCTAGTGATCTTTTGGGAGGTTCTATTGGTCTTTTAGGACATTTAGTGGTCCTTTTGGAAGTTCTTTAGGTCCTTTAGATTATTGTGGTAATTGAAGTATCCTGTGTGAGGTTTTAGTGGTCATTGAAGACATCCTAGTAGTCTCTTTGGAGGTTCTAGTGGTTCCTTAAGGGATGCTAGTGTTTCTTTAGGAGGTTCTAGTGGTCCTTTATGGGGTTCTAGACATCCTTTGGGAGTTTCTAGTCTTTAAGAGGTTCAAATGTTCCTTTAGGAGATTCTAGTATTCGTTTAGGTCTTTTAGTCCTTTAGGAGACTGTATTAGTCCTTTGGGGGGTTCTAGTGGTTGTTTAGGAGGTTCTAGTGGTCCTTTTAGGAGGTTTAAGTGGTCAATTAGAGGGTTCTAGTGGTCCTTTAGGTGGTTCTAGAGGTCCTTTAGGTTGTCATTGTAATTGAGGTGGTTATAATTGTCCTGTACGAGGTTGTAGTGGTCATTGGGGAGGTTCTACTAGTCCCTTAGGAGTCTTCAAGTAGTCCTTTTAGAGGTTTTAGAGATCCTTTAGGAGTTTCTAGAGGTCTGCTTGGAGGTTTTAGTGGTCCATTAAGTTCTTGTTGTAACTGAGGTGGTTCTAAGTGTCTTTTAGGAGGTTTTAGTGATCATTTTGGACATTCTAATGGTTACTTTTTGTTATTTTAGAGTGCTCTGATAAAGCCCCTGAACACTACCTGCTCAGCAGCAAACAGCAGACAGACACAGTCAGAGAGCAGCTGGTAAACATAGTGGAGCATTTAGCAGCTGAAGAGACAGATATTTTCCTCAGGAGTTGGTAGAGACCAAAAGAAGAATATTGGACTCATCACATGACACAAACACCACTCCTAATGAAGGATCATGTTACTCTGTAACTGCTGGATGTCGAAATAAGCAACAGTTTGCTATTAAATTGTTCTTATTAAATGTCTCTACAGGTATCTGTACTCTGATAGGCTGAAGGTCTTCGGTCCTCTCATCATGGGTATCGGGATTTTCCTCTTCATCTGTGCGAACGCCGTCCTGCATGAGAACCGCGACAAGAAGACCAAAGTCATCAACCTGCGGGACATTTACTCCACTGTCATCGACCTCCACAGCCTCCGCAAACCCAACACCTCCTCCACCCGCCGCTCCTCAGCCAATCCCCTCAACGGCCTTGTTAACTACGTCCAATCAAAGAGCCTGGAGACCAAACCCAGGGCGTACCCTGCCTCTCTGATGAACAGGAGGGAGGGAGGGGGAGGAGGAGAGGGAGGAGGTGGGCCGTTGTCTAGGCAACCGTTGCCCGGCAGCAGCAGCAGAAGAGGAGGAGGTGGGGGCAGTGATGGAGAAGAAGGGGAGACAGTGTTCAGTATCTACCAGGAGCAGCCAGATGCTCCTCCTCCCTCCTCCGCCAACAGACTCTCCCTCCCCCCTAGCTTCAGCCCCCTCCACCTTTCCACCTGCTGGACCTCCCTGCAGAAGGAGGCGTTCAGCTGCTACACCTTACCCTTGCGGCGCCCGCGGCCCCCTGCCCCACGCAGGAGGAACTCAGCTCGGGCGGGGATGGGCCGTGGCTGGGGGGGAGCCACAGGAGGAGAGGAGGAGGAAAGGAGAGAGGGGGGAGGCCACAGGCAGGAGGAGGAGGTGTATGTATGTCCACCACCTCCTCTGTGCTCCTCGACTCCCCCCCCGCTCAGACCGTTCCAGGGTTCATCAGCAGCTTCCTGCAGCTCCTCCAGTCTCCACAGGGAGGCACCAGGAGGCTCCCAGGCCCTGCTCCTTCTCTCCTCCTCCTCCCTCACCCCCTCCCACCTGTCACTCTCCTCCCTGTCTCACCTACTCTGCTCCTCCTCGTCCACGACGCACCCCCCCTGCAGGAGGCAGAGCCTGCCAACCGGCAGCTGCATGACAGGTTACAGCAAACTGACACACAGAGAGGATGAATCGTTTGAGTCGACTGAGATCACATCATCACATTATGTGACATCACAGGATGGGGGTCAGATGTCAGGGGAAGGGACATCACACAGGAAGTACTCCAACACGGAGAAGCTGAGGATGATCTCACAAGTGGATTCTGGGCTGAGGCAGGAGGAGGAGGGCTGAGGAGATGGGACGACCAATCAGGAGCTGCCTCAGTGATTGACAGCACAACTCTGAAGTCATGTGACTTTTTAATGACATCAGCATGACATCAGGAAGGATTCTCTGTAAAGAGAAAGGACGCATTCATGTTGCTTCTGGATGTAAAGTCACAAACAGCTGAAAACACTAAAACACAAATATTAAACATTAAACCACCATTTAAACTGTGAATTGTTCTGATGAAAGCGTCTCTGCTGGATGATTAAAGGAACTCGAACTTGAACTTGAGGTCGAAGTTGTTCATGTTGTAGCAATAAGGAGTCTTCCAGATGAATGAATGACAGCACAACATTAAATGAACTGATGAACTTTATATTTTATTTCCATTAATCAGCTTATTAAAAAGATGTGGGTATGTTTTTATACTAAATCATCACATGTTGATGTGTCCTACAAGTAATGTTTTTTGTTTTAATGTGGTGGTTGCCAACTGGGGTGCGGGGCCACCTGGAGGACGAGGAGTGACGGAGAAAACTCAATTTTGGGGGGCATGACAGAAAAGTTTGGGACTCACTGTTTCAAAATTTGTCTTTGCAGAAATAGAAAATGTTCAGAGCTGAAAAATGTTTTCTGCAAAGCTGCTGAACGTCAGAGTGGAAAGGTTTTAACACACATTTCCTTCAGTTTATTTTTCTCTACCTTTAACCTTTTACTATCCGCTGTTAGCACAATGTAGAACCTTCACAGACTGATAGAAAGGTTACATGAATATGAACATGTAATATTTATTTAACCCCTTAATTTAAACAGGTTCTCTCAGTAAGATCATGACATCTATTTCAACGGAGACCTGAGAACATGAATAAACATTTACAGTTTGTTTGGACAGACAGAAGATTCACACACACAAGTGAGACTTTAGTTTCACGTTAAGAAAAGTAATTACAAGTGGAATTACAAACACTTCAGTCTTATAAAATCAAGAGTTCAGTGTTTGAAACCAGTTCTTCCAAACTCAGTTTGAACACTTGGAACCGCTGATGTTAAAATATCCTGAGACCTGATATTGTAAGTGCTGTATACAGTCTAGTTTCCAGCCAGATTCCCAAGTATTTATAACATTCAACAATTTCAATGTGAGAATCCTGAAGAGTTTGGATATGGGCAGTAGGCTGGATACTTGTAAGTGACCTTGAGAATAACAGACATTTTGTTTTGTCAGAAATTAAAACTAGCACATTAAGAGAAGAGACCGTGGCGTACAAAATAGTATCATCGGCATAAAAATGTACATTACAATTACAATTACAATAGATAATACTGTTTATGTATATGGTGAACAAAAGCGGCTCATAGGGTTGGTGGTTCGATCCCCAGCTTCTGGTGTTCTAGGATAAGACACTGAACCCCAGATTGCTCCCGATGGTCAGGCCAGCACCCTGTGTGGTAGCTGGCTGCCATCAGTGTGTGAGTGTGTGTGCGAATGGGTGAATGAGAGCAAAAATTGTAAAGTGCTTTGGATAAAAGCACTATATAAATGAAGCCATTTACCATTTACCAAGAATAGAGCCTTGTGGGACACTTTTACTAACTTGATTTGGAACCATTGGACACTACTGCCTGAGGTCTACCAGAGTCATGACACCATTTAATGGACTGTTCATTTAGTCCTAACAAGGATAGTTTTTCATAGTAAAATATTATGATCAACAGAACCAAATGCTTGAGTAGATTATTTTCCAGGACATTATTAACAATATGGTTAAGTACATATAATGCAGCTGTTGTTGTACTATGATATGATCTAAATCCTAACTGCTGAGGCTGTAATATGTTTTTGTCTCTAGAAACACTCACAGTTGAAGGTTCACTAGGGACTCTGGGGTTCAAGCTAACAGGCAGGTAAATGCAGCAGCAGTGTAAATATTCATAGACCAGGCAGCTTTCTCTGGCTTCACACTAAAGAATGTTTTGGCCAAACTCCCATTTCCATCAGCATGTACCTGTTAACACTAAATACAAATATAATCCAGGGTTTTAAACTCTGTGTTGTTGTTGTTAATGTGACTCACAGTGATGAAACACTGACTGATTTTAAAGTCTTCTTGAAGTGAAAGCTGTAGCTACACAATGTCTTCCACTGAAAACCGAACCTGCTTCAACTAAACAGCACAACATCCAGTCAGCTGATGACTTTCCCCCGAAGGTTCAACAGTTTTCAAGTTTTCTCTCTCTGCTTCCTCTGAGAGAATCTGCTATGTTTAGTCAGTTTGAACTGAAACATCTTCATGAATAAATCAAAATAAAGCACATTAAGTTTAGCTTTGTTGTCAAATCATTGTCTTATCGCTCACTGGTCACTCCCAGTTTGGTCCAGTATCTTTTGGTGTTTTTTTTTATAATAATCTCTAGTGTTTTAGTCACTTTTGGATCAATATGCTCTGTTGTTTTAGTCCAGGTTTGATCCAGGATTTACTTGTGTTTTGGTCACTGTTTGGTCTGGGATTTACTGGTGTTTTAGTCCAGGTTTGGTCCAGTATTCTCTAGTGTTATAGCCTCACTGGATGGCCCAGAACTGATCTGTGATAGTGAACAGGTGTTGTGGACAGTCTGAAGTTGCTCCAACAAACAGCTGACTCTCAAATCTTTTATTTTCACATATTTACTGCTTGTTTCAAAGATTCACAGGAAACACTGAGTTTACAGTTTACAGTTATCAGCCAGATAATAAAGTGATTTAAACAGAAGAATTCACTGTAAAACTGTCAAAAACAACACGATTATTCAACATTTATTCTAAATCTGTTACATTGACTTCCAGTTTCCTGTCACTAGGGGGCGTCGTGGACTAACTATTCTATGTGCATTTGTGATTCCTTCATCATGTTGGGACTGTTTGAACAACTGTTTTCACTTATTTCTTCTGATTGGTGGTTGTGCCTACACTGAGCTCGACTGACAGCTGCCTCACTCTCCTGTTAGCTTTGTTGTACCTGTGAGGGCGAACACCATGCACCCATAGGTAACTCCATGTTGTTATGAAGTTAGTTTAGCTCTGCTCACCTTCCACCTGAGCACAGTTTTAATGGGTCAGAATGAAACAAGAAAGAGCTAACATGAAGAAAACAGAGCTAACGTAGGACTAATGTAGCTCTAAAGTAGCTCTAAAGTAGAGATAATACCAGTAGCTCACAAGCAAGTGAACAAGCCAAAAGCTAAACAGAGTTGAGCCTGGTCACAACCTGGAGGGCTGACCATATGAATAACATACTTCTGTCTTCTGTGGCTTTGGCAAACAAAGTACTTCAGCAATGATTTGATGATTTGTTATTAAGGTCAACTGTGACAGCAAACTCTGGACAGCCTGTGGTAGACCAGGAAGTGTCTTGGAAGAGAATCAGCTTAATCACACCTGTGGCTACCTTCTATGTTCTTCTTCTGTCCTGTTATGTTTTGACCATAGAGCCAGATTCCATCTACCTGTCAGTGGCTCTATTATAAATTTGACTTTTTACCCAGTTTTAGGCCACATTTTACAATACACTTTTTAGATCTTGGTCGTTTTAACTATATCTTTTAACTGAATAAATGATTTTAGTCATCAGATGTGGATTTTAAGCTAGCAAAAAGGGACTGCAGATACTGGTTGTCAAGACGCTACTTCTAACCACTGCCTGCTGAGGCTAACACAACCGGCTTGTTTTTTAGCTTTTAGCTAGTTTCTTTTCAGCAGACCTATATCTAACCTTCCCTTGCTCGCTAAGATCCTTGAGAAAGCAGTCGCCAGTCACTTGTGTGACTTTCTAAATAACAATAGTTTATTTGAGGATTTTCAGTCAGGATTTAGAGTGCATCATAGCACAGAGACAGCACTGGTGAAAATTACAAATGACCTTTTAATTGCATCAGACAATGGACTTGTCTCTGTACTTGTCTTGTTGGATCTTAGTGCTGTGTTTGACACCATTGACCATCACATCCTATTACAGAGACTGGAACATGTAATAGGCATTAAAGGAACTGCACTAAGCTGGTTTAAATCCCATCTATCAGATCGATCTCAGTTTGTACATGTTAACGGTGAGTCCTCCGTGCACGCCAAAGTTAGTCACGGAGTTCCACAAGGTTCTGTGCTTGGACCGATTTTATTCACCTTATATATGCTTCCTCTAGGCAATATTATTAGGAAACACTCCATAAACTTTCATTGTTATGCAGATGATACCCATTTATATCTATCGATCAAACCAGATGAAACTAACCAGTTAGCTAAACTTCAAGCATGCCTTAAGGACATAAAGACCTGGATGACCTGCAACTTTCTGATGTTAAACTCTGACAAAACTGAAGTTATTGTACTTGGCCTCAAACACCTCAGAGAAACATTATCTAAAGATATAGTTACTCTAGATGGCATTGCCCTGGCCTCCAGCACCACTGTAAGGAGCCTCAGAGTTATCTTTGATCAGGATTTATCCTTTAACTCCCACATGAAACAAACTTCAAGGACTGCCTTCTTTCACCTACATAGCACATCCTGTCTCAAAATGATGCAGAAAAACTAGTCCATGCATTTGTTACTTCTAGGTTGGACTATTGCAATTCCTTATTATCAGGCTGCCCGAATAAGTTCCTCAAGACTCTCCGGTTGATCCAGAATGCTGCGACACGTGTACTGACAAGAACTAGGAAAAGGTGCCCAGTCTCTTTCTTATGGTGGAGTCATGAACACTGACCTTAACTGAGGCAAGTGAGGCAGGGGGTTCTTTGGATGTTGTCGTGGGGTCTCTGACTGGCTGAAGAAGAACAAAATGAAGACTTTGGAGTGGCCTAGTCAAAGTCCTGACCTGAATCCTATTGAGATGCTGTGGCATGACTTTAAAAAGGCAGTTCATGCTCGAAAACCCTCCAATGTGGCTGAATTACAACAATTCTGCAAAGATGAGTGGGCCAAAATTCCTCCACAGCGCTGTAAAAGACTCATTGCAAGTTATCACAAACGCTTGATTGCAGTAGTTGCTGCTAAGGGTGGCCCAACCAGTTATTAGGTTTAGAGGGCAATCACTTTTTCCACAGAGGGCCATGTAGGTTTGGATTTTGTTTAAAAGCTGCATTTTGTGTTTACTTGTGTTATCTTTGACTAATATTTAAATTTGTTTGATGATCTGCAACATTTAAGTGACAAACATGCAAAAATAATAATCAGGAAATCAGGAAGGGGGGCAAACACTTTTTCACACCACTGTATACTGGACTGGTAAAGTCTCAGTTACTAAGATACATAGAATATGTAGTCAGAAAGGATTTTACAGGCCAACAGGATGCTATTTTCAGCTTTGACCACTAGAGGGTTCCCTAGGACTTTTAAAACTTTCCAACAAACTAAGCCTCATCTAGTGTCAACCATATTACCCCTTGTTCATCAGCTGTGAAGTTAGTCAGAGTGATTAAAAAAAAATATTTTCAAAATGTTATAAGAGGAACTCAGATCTTACAGGACCACAGGATCATTGCAGATTTCAGAAAAAATAGAAACCTGCAAGGCCAAAGTCAAACCACTGTTGACCCTGAAGTCCAAAGGTCATGGGGAGTTTTTCAAGCACCAAACCTGGTTGCACAGTAAATACAATAATAATGTTTTCAAAACAAAGGACTGGGGGAGCCTTACTCCAAAAACGGGGTTTACTTAAAGGCAGACTAAGTAGCATTTGTCGGTTGCTGTTTGCAAACACACGATTCACAGTTCGACCCTCCTCCCAGCCTCAGCGAGAGAGAGAGAGAAGTCAAAAGATCTATATTCAGAAGAGAAACTGGCAGTTCTCCTCGGTGAAGGGACAGCAGCTCCTCTGGCAACTAAATATGTATCTTCCTGCCACAGCCTGAGGGATTCACAATCACTGTAACTTCCCAAATTTGTATAGTATAGTATTCAGTAATTGTATTAAATTGTATAAAATTGTAGTGTACTGTATTGTATAGCAATCAAAGAATGGACTGCATCAGTATAATATAGAACCTGCATATGTGACACCTGTGTATTTAATATATGTAATATGTAATATATGTGAATCTTCTGTAAACTGCTTTGGCAACAACATGTTTTTGTTCATACCAATAAAACTGTTTGAATTGAGAGAGACAGTGAGCTAGAGAGTGAAATAATGTAACTGCAGCACGGCGGTTACATTCTGCAGCACAAATAGACATGCCGACACCTCCACACACCATTTTGTGTGAATGCAGCTGAAGCCAGGCTTCATCCTGTCCGCCTGTGCTTTGTGTGTGAGTGTAGCTCAGCCCCGCCCTCGGTCAAACAGACGCCCAGCACCACACACAGACAGAGAGCAGAGGAGAGACGTAGACAGCGGTGTAACCTGCTTGCTGCTGGGAGCTACACACCACTGCCCGAAGGTTGATGCCCAGAAACATCCCAAACACAGCAAACTAATAAGAGACTAAGAAAATACAGGCAGAGGGCAGCAGCTCTGCAGACAGAGACACACTTCTGGTGGGTCATAAGTGATGATTGAGAGGGATTATTTTTGTGAGTCTATACATTGTTTTTTAGGAAAATCCTACCTATTCTGTCTTTAATAACATGTAAACAATGTGGGTGAAACAGGCAACACTATGTTAGTGACTAGTACAACACATATTATTACATGGATGGCATTCTGTTAAAGCCACTGTACTACAAAACAGTCCACGATGGAATACAGCTCAGAGGAAAAGAGCTGAGAGAATATGGATTTTCAAATTTGACACCACATAACCCAGAGGCGGATTTGACAGACCACGCGGGGAGGTCCATGGGATATGACACACTCCTAATCCCCTAACCCTAGTCTGAGTTAGTTACTGACTGTTGGAGCTACTGGCCGCCGCATTTGCATGCGTCGCCGACTGGCTTTCCCATGCTACCCACTATGTACTAATTACGGAATAATAATGATAATAATAGTAATAAGACTAAGGAAAGTAACTACTTTTGGAGACTCTAGGAACCACAAGTAACCCTGCATCCTGTTCTAGTCGGGTAATAAGGTATTATGAGATCTTTAAGATATGATGGTGTCAGACCATTAAGAGCTTTGTAGGTGAGGAGAAGGATTTTAAACTCTGTTCTGGATTTTACAGGGAGCCAGTGCAGAGAAGCTGATATTGGAGAGATATGATGTCTTTTCCTGGTTCTTGTCAGTACACGTGCCGCAGCGTTCTGGATCAACTGGAGAGTCTTAAGGGATGTTTTAAGACTATCTTGCCAGACTAAACGAGATTCTTCCAGGTTGTTCCTTTCAAGTTTTCACGATGTTTGCTTTAATTTGCGGGTTTGGGGGTTATACCGTGGAGCTAACCTTCTTTGTTTTATTATCTTCTTTTGTAGAGGAGCGATTGAATCGAGTGTCGTTGGCAGTGAGCCTGCAGCACTATCAACAAGATGGTCTATTTGGGAGGGGCTGAAATTAGCATTGGAGTCCTCTGTTAAATTGAGACATGGCATTGAATTAAATGCAGATGGAATCACTTCCTTAAATTTAGCCACAGCACTGTCAGATAGACATCTAGAGTAGGAGTGTTTGCCTAATGGCGTGTAGTCCAGTAATAGCAGTTCAAAAGTTATTAAATAATGGTCCAATAAAGAAGGATTCTGTAGAAAGACTATTAAATGTTCAGTTTTAATGCCGTATACCAGAACAAGGTCCAGGGTGTGGTTAAAACAGTGAGTAGGTTTATGTACACTCTGACAAAAGCCAATCGAATCTAATAATGAGATAAACGCAGTACTAAGGCTCATTATCAACGTCCACATGAATATTGAAATCACCTACAATAATTACTTTATCTGTTTTAAGGACTAAACTTGATTAAAACTCTGAGAATTCAGATAAAAACTGAGAATAAGGACCAGGAGCGCGCTACACTGTAACAAATAGAAGTGGCTGTCGTGTTTTCCAGGTTTTCCAGGGAGTGGAAAGAAAAAAGATAATAAAATAAGAGTGTTTATCAGAGAAAACCCCCAATCCCTCCCCCAACCCCAGCACACAGTTGGTACAGCCCCCCCCCCCTCCGGCTGAGACAATAGTTTGAGCTGAATGAGCGGACAGAGACTGCTGTTTTTACATGATTTAACCCTTTCCACCCCTCACATTAAATGACTCTTTACACTATTCACTTCATTATTCCGACAGTTTTTACTTTTCAGATGGAGATTTGAATGCAGAATTTTCTCGTGACTTTGTACAGTGTTTTTCTGCAGCTTCACATCAGGCTGACGATTAAATCATTATCACTTGATCAGTGGTGTCTGACCCGCAGACCCGTGGTGATAAAACGTTTACTCAAGTCAACAGTTTAGTTCTTGCTGAACCATGTTTCATTATTTCAATTCATTAAAACGACACCAGGACAGAAACAGTTTACTTGACTTCATAACAAAGCATTAAATGTTGACAGTGGATTATCTGTCTGTACGTTCAGCTCTGTGTGGGCTGATTTAAATAAACTGAGTCCAATGAATCATCTCAGATTTAAACACAGAGAAATATAATAAACTAATGTGAAGGACAAAACAGGACATTTTTCATTGTGAATTAAAGAAAAGTTTGTAAGCAACAAAAGCCCTCAGAGACAAATCTTATAAAAACTCCAAACAGAAATAAATATTTGTTTTTCAATTTGCCATTTTTTATGTTTTAAGACTCCAACATAAAGAAATCCAGCAGAATGATCCTTTAAAGAGGAGGTGACCCCCCACCCAACCCCCATCACCAGATCAGATGGTACAGTCCACCTCCCCCACCCCCTCCTCTTATTGAGCTGAATGAATGAGAGAGAGAGAGTCAGTGTGGCATGCCAACAGAGACTCTGCAGCAACACATTCCTCCTCACTACATTTATTCTGCCAGTTAACGCAGAGAACTGCTCTGACTCCAGTTAGTCCCAGTTTAAGTCCAGTTAGTCCCAGTTTAAGTCCAGTCAGTGTTTGCAGAGATGAAGTTGCTGCTGTTGTTGCTGCTGATGGAGCGAGCTGCAGCTCAGCAGAGAGGTGAGAAACTTTCTGTTCCCTTCTACAGTTCGAACTCTGAGGATTAAAGTCAGATGTTTGTGGTGTAATTGATAATTGATTTAAATCGAAACTCAGACTGTTTCAGTTTGTTCACTTCAGATCAAAGATCTGAAACTTCTCTGTCTCATTGATTAAAAAAATAACTAAAAACTGTTTTAATTTCTAAAACATGGGGCCTCTTTAAGTTTGTCAGATTTATCTGTTTGATCATTTTTATTCTGAGCTCAGCTCTGCAGCACAATCAATCAATCAACTGATCGATCTGATCAGAGTTTAGATTTTAAATGTTTATCACAAAAATATTAATATCTTCTGTTAAATTTGAATTGAATCAGTTTATAAAAATATGGAAATAATGTGAAACAGAAACTCAGGGATTTGAACAGATGCTCAAACTGTTTAATAATGAATAATACGTGTTTTTATTAGTTTTTAGTGATGACTTTTATTTGAATTGTTTTTTATTTAGTGTTTATTTGATCTTTATAAAAGAAAGTTTCTACTGAGAGTTCAGACAACATGAAGCTGTCTGTTTGATAAAGTTACTTTAAGTTTCTGACATCACAGTTATAGTTTGAATTATTGATTTTTGTTGAACTGTAGATCAGAAACAGATGGATAGCAGGAGGTGTGAGGAGGTTAGCTGTTAGCTCTGTTAGCTGTTAGCTCGAGGTGTGTTTGAGTGGCTGAATCATTATATAATTACATCTTCCCCCTCAGTTCTGTCTGACAGGCTCTTTTCTAGTGGTGTTAAATCCTTTATGGAGTTTGATCAGTATGCAGAGTCTTTGTGGTGAAACCTTGACATGTGAGTCCAGACAGACACAACGATCTTATTTTTTATCTGTTTAGTCTGTTTCTCTTCAGCAGTCAGTCGAGTTTACATCTGACCGATTTCACTTAAAGTGGCAGAAACGTTTCAACCATCTTTTGATGCTTTACTCTTTTCTAATGCTTTTTCATGAATCTCAGTCAGCTGATGTGCAGCTGTCTCACATCAGCTGTTCAGGAATGTAAATGTACTAAAGATCAGATTCACAGCAATTTCTTTAAATAAACATGATCAGATCATATTTTTCATTATTTATGATCTATTTTAATTCAGTAACTAAGTAACTGAGCTTCTCGACAATCTTTCCACATTTATGAGAACGAAAGAAGAGCCGCCTGAAATATAACGAGTCAACAAACCACTGAGACGCACAACAGTCTGTTCCTACTGTCTGTCCCTACTGTCTGTCCCTACTGTCTGTTCCTACTGTCTGTGTCTACTGTCTGTTCCTACTGTCTGTCTCTACTGTCTGTCCCTACTGTCTGTTCCTACTGTCTGTGTCTACTGTCTGTTCCTACTGTCTGTCCCTACTGTCTGTCCCTACTGTCTGTTCCTACTGTCTGTGTCTACTGTCTGTTCCTACTGTCTGTCTCTACTGTCTGTCCCTACTGTCTGTTCCTACTGTCTGTCTCTACTGTCTGTTCCTACTGTCTGTGTCTACTGTCTGTCTCTACTGTCTGTCCCTACTGTCTGTCTCTACTGTCTGTCCCTACTGTCTGTTCCTACTGTCTGTTCCTACTGTCTGTCCCTACTGTCTGTTCCTACTGTCTGTGTCTACTGTCTGTTCCTACTGTCTGTCCCTACTGTCTGTTCCTACTGTCTGTTCCTACTGTCTGTCCCTACTGTCTGTTCCTACTGTCTGTGTCTACTGTCTGTTCCTACTGTCTGTCCCTACTGTCTGTTCCTACTGTCTGTCCCTACTGTCTGTGTCTACTGTCTGTTCCTACTGTCTGTCTCTACTGTCTGTCCCTACTGTCTGTCTCTACTGTCTGTGTCTACTGTCTGTTCCTACTGTCTGTCCCTACTGTCTGTCCCTACTGTCTGTTCCTACTGTCTGTCTCTACTGTCTGTCTCTACTGTCTGTTCCTACTGTCTATTCCTACTGTCTGTGTCTACTGTCTGTTCCTACTGTCTGTCTCTACTGTCTGTCCCTACTGTCTGTTCCTACTGTCTGTCTCTACTGTCTGTCCCTACTGTCTGTCTCTACTGTCTGTCCCTACTGTCTGTTCGTACTGTCTGTCCCTACTGTCTGTTCCTACTGTCTGTCTCTACTGTCTGTCCCTACTGTCTGTTCGTACTGTCTGTCCCTACTGTCTGTTCCTACTGTCTGTGTCTACTGTCTGTCTCTACTGTCTGTCCCTACTGTCTGTCCCTACTGTCTGTTCGTACTGTCTGTCCCTACTGTCTGTTCCTACTGTCTGTCTCTACTGTCTGTCCCTACTGTCTGTTCATACTGTCTGTCCCTACTGTCTGTTCCTACTGTCTGTGTCTACTGTCTGTCTCTACTGTCTGTCCCTACTGTCTGTTCCTACTGTCTGTCTCTACTGTCTGTGTCTACTGTCTGTTCCTACTGTCTGTTCCTACTGTCTGTCCCTACTGTCTGTTCCTACTGTCTGTCCCTACTGTCTGTGTCTACTGTCTGTTCCTACTGTCTGTCTCTACTGTCTGTCCCTACTGTCTGTCCCTACTGTCTGTCTCTACTGTCTGTGTCTACTGTCTGTCCCTACTGTCTGTGTCTACTGTCTGTCCCTACTGTCTGTCTCTACTGTCTGTGTCTACTGTCTGTGTCTACTGTCTGTCTCTACTGTCTGTTCCTACTGTCTGTCCCTACTGTCTGTGTCTACTGTCTGTCCCTACTGTCTGTTCCTACTGTCTGTCCCTACTGTCTGTGTCTACTGTCTGTCCCTACTGTCTGTGTCTACTGTCTGTTCCTACTGTCTGTCTCTACTGTCTGTGTCTACTGTCTGTCCCTACTGTCTGTTCCTACTGTCTGTTCCTACTGTCTGTCCCTACTGTCTATTCCTACTGTCTGTGTCTACTGTCTGTTCCTACTGTCTGTTCCTACTGTCTGTCTCTACTGTCTGTCCCTACTGTCTGTTCCTACTGTCTGTCTCTACTGTCTGTCCCTACTGTCTGTCTCTACTGTCTGTCCCTACTGTCTGTTCGTACTGTCTGTCCCTACTGTCTGTTCCTACTGTCTGTGTCTACTGTCTGTTCGTACTGTCTGTCCCTACTGTCTGTTCCTACTGTCTGTGTCTACTGTCTGTCCCTACTGTCTGTCCCTACTGTCTGTTCATACTGTCTGTCCCTACTGTCTGTTCCTACTGTCTGTCTCTACTGTCTGTCCCTACTGTCTGTTCATACTGTCTGTCCCTACTGTCTGTTCCTACTGTCTGTGTCTACTGTCTGTCTCTACTGTCTGTCCCTACTGTCTGTTCCTACTGTCTGTTCCTACTGTCTGTTTCTACAGTCTGTTCCTACTGTCTGTTCCTACTGTCTGTCTCTACTGTCTGTGTCTACTGTCTGTTCCTACTGTCTGTTTCTACAGTCTGTCCCTACTGTCTGTTCCTACTGTCTGTCTCTACTGTCTTTCTCTACTGTCTGTTTCTACTGTCTGTCTCTACTGTCTGTCCCTACTGTCTGTTCCTACTGTCTGTCTCTACTGTCTGTTCCTACTGTCTGTTCCTACTGTTTGTCCCTACTGTCTGTCTCTACTGTCTGTGTCTACTGTCTGTTCCTACTGTCTGTTCCTACTGTCTGTTCCTACTGTCTTTCTCTACTGTCTGTCCCTACTGTCTGTTTCTACTGTCTGTCTCTACTGTCTGTTCCTACTGTCTGTTCCTACTGTCTGTGTCTACTGTCTGTTCCTACTGTCTGTTTCTACAGTCTGTTCCTACTGTCTGTTCCTACTGTCTGTCCCTACTGTCTTTCTCTACTGTCTGTTCCTACTGTCTGTCCCTACTGTCTGTTTCTACTGTCTGTCTCTACTGTCTGTTCCTACTGTCTGTTCCTACTGTCTGTGTCTACTGTCTGTTCCTACTGTCTGTCCCTACTGTCTGTTTCTACTGTCTGTCTCTACTGTCTTTCTCTACTGTCTGTTCCTACTGTCTGTCCCTACTGTCTGTTTCTACTGTCTGTCTCTACTGTCTGTTCCTACTGTCTGTTCCTACTGTCTGTCTCTACTGTCTGTTCCTACTGTCTGGTCCTACAGTCTGTTCCTACTGTCTGTTTCTACTGTCTGGTCCTACTGTCTGTTTCTACGGTCTGTTCCGACTGTCTGTCTCTACTGTCTGTTTCTACTGTCTTTTTCTACAATCTGCTTCTACTGTCTGTTCCTACTGTCTGTTTCTACTGACGGAGTGTTTTACTGCAGTACTGTCTGTTCCTACTGTCTGTTTCTACGGTCTGTTCCTACAATCTGTTCCTACTGTCTGTTCCTACTGTCTGTTTCTACTGTCTGTTCCTACTGTCTGTCTCTACTGTCTGTTTCTACTGTCTTTTTCTACAATCTGTTTCTACTGTCTGTCTCTACTGTCTGTCCCTACTGTCTGTTCCTACTGTCTGTCTCTACTGTCTGTTCCTACTGTCTGTTCCTACTGTTTGTCCCTACTGTCTGTCTCTACTGTCTGTGTCTACTGTCTGTTCCTACTGTCTGTTTCTACTGTCTGTTCCTACTGTCTGTTCCTACTGTCTGTCCCTACTGTCTGTCTCTACTGTCTGTGTCTACTGTCTGTTCCTACTGTCTGTTTCTACAGTCTGTTCCTACTGTCTGTTCCTACTGTCTGTCCCTACTGTCTTTCTCTACTGTCTGTTCCTACTGTCTGTCCCTACTGTCTGTTTCTACTGTCTGTCTCTACTGTCTGTCCCTACTGTCTGTCTCTACTGTCTGTTCCTACTGTCTGTTCCTACTGTCTGTCTCTACTGTCTTTCTCTACTGTCTGTTCCTACTGTCTGTCCCTACTGTCTGTTTCTACTGTCTGTTCCTACTGTCTGTCCCTACTGTCTGTCTCTACTGTCTGTTCCTACTGTCTGTTTCTACTGTCTGGTCCTACTGTCTGTTTCTACGGTCTGTTCCGACTGTCTGTCTCTACTGTCTGTTTCTACTGTCTTTTTCTACAATCTGCTTCTACTGTCTGTTCCTACTGTCTGTTTCTACTGACGGAGTGTTTTACTGCAGTACTGTCTGTTCCTACTGTCTGTTTCTACGGTCTGTTCCTACTGTCTGTTCCTACTGTCTGTTTCTACTGTCTGCTCCTACTGTCTGTTTCTACTGTCTGTTCCTACTGTCTGTTCCTACTGTCTGTTTCTACTGTCTGCTCCTACTGTCTGTTTCTACTGTCTGTTTCTACTGTCTTTTTCTACAATCTGCTTCTACAGTCTGTTCCTACTGTCTGTTTCTACGGTCTGTTCCTACAATCTGTTCCTACTGTCTGTTCCTACTGTCTGTTTCTATTGTCTGTTCCTACTGTCTGTCTCTACTGTCTGTTTCTACTGTCTTTTTCTACTGTCTTTTTCTACAATCTGCTTCCACTGTCTGTTCCTACTGTCTGCTTCTACTGACGGAGTGTTTTACTGCAGTACTGTCTGTTTCTACTGTCTGTTCCTACTGTCTGTCTCTACTGTCTGTTCCTAATGTCTGTTTCTACTGTCTGTCTCTACTGTCTGTTCCTACTGTCTGTATCTACTGTCTGTTTCTACTGTCTGTTTCTACTGACGGAGTGTTTTACTGCAGTACAGTCTGTTCCTACTGTCTGTTCCTAATGTCTGTTCCTACTGTCTGTCTCTACTGTCTGTTCCTACTGTCTGTTTCTACTGTCTGTTCCTACTGTCTGTCCCTACTGTCTGTCTCTACTGTCTGTTTCTACTGTCTGTTTCTACTGACTGTCTCTACTGTCTGTTTCTACTGTCTGTTCCTACTGTCTGTCCCTACTGTCTGTCTCTACTGTCTGTTTCTACTGTCTGTTTCTACTGTCTGTCTCTACTGTCTGTTTCTACTGTCTGTTCCTACTGTCTGTTCCTACTGTCTGTCTCTACTGTCTGTTTCTACTGACTGTCTCTACTGTCTGTTCCTACTGTCTGTCTCTACTGTCTGTCTCTACTGTCTGTCTCTACTGACGGAGTGTTTTACTGCAGTATTGTAAACCTGAACGTGGGGGTTTTGTGATTATTGGAGGGAAATTTAAGTTGATCGGTGATGAATGAATCAGCAGGTGATCAGTGTGTGTGCTGATAATCATATTGATGAGGATCGTCAGACAGACTCTGTGTCCTGCTGGGAAACAGCCTGTGTGTGTGTGTGTGTGTGTGTGTGTGTGTGTGTGTGTGTGTGATAATTAGTGTTAACACTCACACACTCCGCCCTCTTCCTCTCTACCCCCCAAATTAAACCCATTCCCCTCCAAAACCCTAAAACCCCCACACCCACATCCCCTCCCCTACAGAGCTGCATCTGTGTGTGTGTTGGTGGGGGAAGGGTCAGAGGTCAATCTGAACATCAACAGACTGATTTAACACATTCCAACACACACACAGCTTCAGTCAGTCTGAATCGTTTCGTTGGTGTAACAGAAGTTTGATTCGCAGCTGAAATCATCTCCACTTCAGGGTCTGAAATCTGAAACAATGAGAGAAAGTAGCCGCTCGCCTGTCTGTTGGCTGTGATGCAGCTTTGTTTAGCTGAAAAGAGAAGAAGAAACGTACCTGTCTCTCTTCCTGTTGTTCAGGCGTCTCACTGAAACACCTGGAGATACAAATGGTTTTAAACTGTTAAAATTTACACACTGCAGCCGTCTGAAGGTCTGTGTGTTCCCACAACAGAAGAGAGAGACCACCCAGCTGATGTTATCACACCTCCACAGCTAGCTGAGCACACAACAGTAATTAACATCTGTGTGTGTGTGTGTGTGTGTGTGTGTGTGTGTGTGTGTGTGTGTTTTCTTTGTCATTGATGAGAAGTTTCTGTGAACTTTGAAATTTTCAGATCTTTTGACAAAACTAATCAAAGTTTTGAAGACGTTTCTTTTGGTAGGTTTTTACATTTTTTAGTTTTCTCTGGCTTTAAATTGAAAAACTCAACATTTAGTGATGAAAACAAGTTTATTATTTTAAAATAGTTTGTGAGAGTTCACTGTGGTGAAGATTTCACTCTGTTGTTAATAAAACAACTTTATGTTTGGCTGACAAATCAACTCTCCTCCAACAAACTGATTGAAACGGTTTTTATCTTTTTTACCTTCTGAATACATTTAACAAGCTGTGATGTCATCAGTGTAGAATAATGATAATCAATCAACCAGTCAATTAATCAGTTCATCAATCAGTTTTTAGATGATGAGAGTATCGGTGATGAAACAGCTTGACCTTTAACCTCTGAGCCAAACACCAAAGGTTGTCTGTGTAAACGGGATGTTTCACTCTGATCTTTTTATTTCAGTTTGTTTTTAAAACAAAAATCTGTTTTTAAAACCTTCATGTTTAATTTTTTTTTTCAATTTGAATGATTTTATCAGTTTTCTGTCACGTCAGTCGTTTCCTGACTGTTGTACATCTACACATGTTTTACTGGTATGTTTTGTGTTTATCTCACGGCTCAGAGAAGACTCGTAGTCACATGATCACATGGTGTCACATGACACAGCCTCAGGAAGTTAACTGTAACCATGAGGTTTTAGACAGTGACTCACCTGAGAGTTTACCTGCAGAAACACCTGATCTGTCTGAGTCAGAAAACAGAACACAGAGTTCATTCACTCATTCAGACATTTGTTCATACTCAGAGTTTTTCAGACATCTGAGGGTTTCAATGTTTACTGGTTACTTCAGGATGCAAAGTTAGCTGTGTGTTTCATGATGCTAACAGTTAGCGGTGTGTTTCATGATGCTAACAGTTAGCGGTGTGTTTCATGATGCTAACAGTTAGCGGTGTGTTTCATGATGCTAACAGTTAGCTGTGTGTTTCATGATGCTAACATATCTGTGTGTTTCAGGGTGCTAACAGTTAGCTGTGTGTTTCAGGATGCTAACAGATGTATGTGTGTTTCAGGTCTGTTCCCGGCCATCTTGAACTTGGCCAGTAACGCAGTGATCAGCAGTAACGCGACGTGTGGAGATCCAGAACCGGAAGTTTACTGTAAACTGGTCGAACACGTTCCAGGACGACGAATCAAGAACCCACACTGCCCCAAATGTGATGCCAACTCCGTCCTGTCCAAAGGTACAAAAGTAGAACCAGTGCTGCAGTTGCATAGTCCAAAAAATGACGTCGTATGTCTTCTCCTAAACCCTTTTCCTTGACCTCGTGACCTCCTGAAAGATGTGAAGGAAACTTGATAACGACTTAGGAAAAGACAACCGCGGTGCTAAGACAGTCTGACTGCACTTACACTAGGCTTTTTTAAAAACCAACTTTATTTATAACCCATGGAAGATAAGTACAGTGCCAGTCAGTGACAAAGTGAGGTTTCCTGTCCAAAACAGAATCACACCTCCCTAAGAAAGCTTGTTTTCAGTTTATACATTTAACCATCAATTACTCTGGAAGTAACAACAAAATAGATATTGTTGAAAATAAAAACATAAAAGGAATATACAAGTAGAGAAAGTTGAGCCAGCGAAACAACATTTATGTATATAGTATTTTGTTATGATGATGATATTGTTAACTAGAAAGTCAATATGCTTGTTCTTCAAGATAACTCCTAACTCGATAGTTTTCTGTTATTTCTACATTTATGTGGGTCTGCTGTGGTGAAACTATAATGGTGCATCACTTTAAATGTTGCTGCTGCAAGGAATTGTGGGACGGCATTATCTCCTTTCCTTTCATAAAGGATGGTCCAGTGTGTCCTGCTAAAGGAGATAACAAAGGAAGCATTGAAGCACCTTTCCTTAGCATTTAGAGAATTCAACCAGCTCTTATAATGGCTGCCACTTTGATACTTCCGGGTCATTTCACTCAGTCAGGAAGCTTCCTGAGCAAAAAAAGACTCTTCCACCGCACCCCAGATCCAAAGACTCCACTTTGAACTGCAGGTCCAGTTTACTTTAAAACCAGAACCAGAATCACAGAGGGGTCAGCTTAAAGGATCAGTCTGGTGTTTTTCTATACAGTATATTATCATTAAAAGTCACGTCTAGACTCAAACCAACAACATCGCTTCGTCTCTCAGTGCTGTCTCACTTCCTGTCTGCGGCGCTCAGCTGCGAGCCCATTGGTTCCTGCTGAAGACGTAAATCTTTAAAAACACAGATCTGTAGTTTCCTGTTTAAAAGGCTCAGTAGTTTCCTCAAACAGCTGCTCGCTGTAGTTTCTATCAGACCAACAGGAGGAAACAGAGCATCTGTTGGGGACTATTTCCAGCGGCGGATGAATCCACGTGTGGTGCTGTAGTGAGTGTTTGGGGCAGCAGGACGGTGTGTGTGGGGCGGAGGCAGAATAAACTACAGTGTGTGTGTTCATGGTGATGAAGGTGCAGCAGAGCGGCTCGCTGATGAGTTTTAACAGTTTTTATGGCTCAGAGGCCGAAGATCCACCAGCTGAGATTCACACACACCTGTTAGCAGATATTTTCAGTGTTTGGGTCTAAAAATAAGGAAAAATATAAAATATCAGTCGGTCCAGTTTGCATTAAATCAGTTATTAATCTTTCATTATTAGGGTTCCTCTAACCCTAACCCTTTAGAACAAATGTTCCTCCTGAACAGAAATACAAAATCTGACAACAGTCCAGGGAGCAAATTATGATATTTCGAAAATAAAATTCTTGATTCATCAGAAATACATCAGAAATCAGCAGCTAAGGAACAAACTGTATCCTTCTGATAAATCATTGATCACACTGATCATCAATCACTCAAACTCACCAGACTGAATCCTGATTTACCTTCAAACTACATTCATCACGTTTTATCAGATTACACGAGAACTACATGGCAGCGCTGCAGCACAGTGCTACTTACACATGTACTCGCAGTGCATCGCAGCAATAAGTAACTAGTAGTAGCACTAACAGCACTGTGTGTGTGTGTTGTTCAGAACGTCATCCCATCACAAACGCCATCGATGGGACGAATCAGTGGTGGCAAAGTCCGAGTATCAAGAACGGACGACAGTTTCACTGGATTACTATCACCCTGGACCTCAAACAGGTAACACACACACACACACACACACACACACACACACACACACACACACACACACACACACACACACACATATAGTGGCCCTGAGGTTAAAAACAAACAGCCTCCTTTCATCAGCCTGAACAGGTGTGCTACCTGAACACCTGGAGAGAAGTGTGTGTGTGTGTGTGTGTGTGTGTGATGATGATGCACTATAAAACAGTCTCTGTGGTAAGAGCTCATTCAGTCAGTTAAAGGGTCGGTTTCCTGTAAGTCCTCCAGCAGCTGTATGATGTCTTCTGTGGCCTGATGATGTCACGGTGATGTCATCAAACAAGCTGGAGGGGTGGTTTAAAAGATGTGCCAGTTAACCAGGCAGGGGGGCATTAATGAAAGACAATATCCAGGTGCATTGTAGGAAATGTAGGATTCAATTGTTTTGGACTAAAAGACAGGATATCTTTGACCGTTTGGTTTTCAATCCTCCAACAACCACAACCACCACCACAGCCACCACCACAACCACCACAACAACAGCAACCACAACAACCACAACAAAAACCACAACCACAGCAACCACAAAAACCACAACCACAGCAACCACCACAACCACAGCAACCACAAAAACCACAACCACAGCAACCACAACAACCACAGCAACCACAAAAACCACAACCACAGCAACCACAACAACCACAACCACCACAACAACAGCAACCACAACAACCACAACAAAACCACAACCACAGCAACCACAAAAACCACAACCACAGCAACCACCACAACCACAACCACCACCACAGCCACCACCACAACCACCACAACAACAACAAAAACCACAACAACAGCAACCACAACAACCACAACAAAAACCACAACCACAGCAACCACAACAACCACAACCACCACAACCACAACAACAACCACCACAACAACAACAAAAACCACAACAACCACAACAACAACAAAAACCACAACAACAGCAACCACAACAACAACAAAAACCACAACAACCACAAACACAACCACCACAACAACCACAACCACCACCACCACAACAACAGCAACCACAACAACCACAACCACAACAACAACCAAAACAAAAACCACAACCACCACCACAACAAAAACCACAACCACCGCAACAACAACAACCACAACAACAACACCACCCCCGATCTAAAAGTAATTTTTTCGGCAGTGATCAGACATTTTCTCTTTCTACATCCTGATACTTTAAGATAAACTGGCCTGAGAACAGGTGAAATCATCTGATGTCTTTAAATTAAAGGCCCCTCCCCCACATCATACCCTGTCCTGCACCTCATTGGATTGTACACAGAAATATCATAACACATTGTCATGTGCAGGAATGAAAATAAAATCTGGGGGGAGGTATGCAGTACAGAATTAGTACAATATTCACGTATGTTCGTAATGAAACAGTCATTGTTTGCTGTAATCACTCCTGTTCATACTGACTGTGAACAGGTTTCTTCACGACATCATTTTAATGTTAGTGACGTCAACTGCAGCTTCAAAGAGACACTGTGGAAACACAAAGAGGGACGTTTGGACTAAAAAGACAGGAACGTTGGAAGATATTCACTCTCAGATTATAATCTCATATCAGATAAACCTTAGAAGCCAGTATGGACCATTACAGCAACCGAAACCTGTTTCAGAGTAAAGGAGTAGGAGATTATTGAAACCTGGTTTCTTCATGTGAGCATGTGGAGAACAAAGACTTAAAGAATTATTGTGTCAGCAGAACTGAAGGATGAACGTAGAAATCATCACATGTAGAGCTTCTTCCTCATATTTAACTTAGTTTAATTCAAAGTCTGAAACTGAAACTAACACTAAGTCGACTGTGCATGTAAATAAACTTTTTCCAGCTGAACATGTAAAGTTCAGACACATTTGAAAAACGGTGATGTCACTTCAGTCTAAAGGTGAGGAGGAAGCGTCTGTATCAGTAACACAGTTACAATCTGTAACTGTTTCCAGAATAACACACATCTGCTGCGTTTAACAGTTAACATGTCTACAGGGAAACAGTTCTCCGAGTAACCAGGTGACTTCAGTACAGGTAAACAGTTTTTCTGTCTGTTCAGATTTTTCAGGTCGCCTACATCATCATCAAGGCCGCTAACTCTCCTCGACCAGGTGAGACGTGTCTGTCTTTCTGTCATGGTGTTGTTTTTAACCTCATCTTTATATCCTACACATACACATTTGAACTGTTTCAGACAGTGACATCATCACCTGTCTGTCTCTCCATCAGGTAACTGGATCCTGGAGCGCTCTCTGGATGGTGTGACCTTTGACCCCTGGCAGTTTTACGCCATCAGTGACTCTGAGTGTTTGTCTCGTTACAATGTGACGCCGAGACTCGGACCTCCGACCTACAAGAGCGACACCGAGGTCATCTGTACGTCTTACTACTCCAGACTGAACCCTCTGGAGCATGGAGAGGTGAGACTGTCCGTCTGTCTGTCTCTGACCCGTCTCTCTCTCTACCTCTCTCTTTTTAACGTCGAGCTCTTTGAAATCTGAGATCACAGAGTTGAACTTGTTAAAGTAAACGTTCCTTATTTCAGTGAATGTTGTACACTGTGGGAGGAAGAGCATCTCTGTCTCGCCTCACCTGTCTCACCTCACCTGTCTCACCTCACCTGTCCAACAGCGACCACATGTTCTGTCTGTGTCTTCCTGTCTGGATGACCAGTCTGTGGACACTGAGCCTGTTCTTGGTCAGGATCTGTCTCTGCTGTCTGTCTCGGACAGCAGAGACACATTCTGCCAGTTCATCGTCTCTTCAGGTCCAGATAACTTTCTGATCTGAACTGGCTTTTAGTTTCTGTCCAGTGATCCAGATTCAGGTTTCTTTACATCGTGTTGTAGTTTGGTTTCCTCTGATTGGTGTTTGGAAAGCAGTGCTGCTGTGAGACTGGTCCGAGAGTCTGAGGGGGGGCAGAGAGTCTCAGCACCAGCTGACATAGGGGACTCTGTTCTGGGTTCAGCTCCTGGGTCTGGAGGGCTTTGGGATGGAGGGGGTCTCGGGGGCTGAATGTTATCAGCGGGTCTCTGCCTGATTCTGCTCCACATGTATCTGTTGGTGTTTTTCTGTGTGAAATGTATCTGCAGAGTCCTGCATGTAGAGACTCTGCTGGACGTTTGTCCCGGCGGGTAAAGCTCTGGTGAGTGGACCCCAGACTCACCACCAGACAGCGCAGTGGGCCGGATGACCGTATCACATATTTTAAAAATTCTAAAATTTTCTCTTAATTGCATTTAGAGCTCTTCGAG